>NW_020863700.1:0-12015 GCF_003713205.1 Coffea eugenioides
TAAAAGGTGACAAGTGTTACCATAAGAGTTAGTCTTGCCATTTGACCACTATTCATGCCTTTACCAAATTAATATCAAAATTGACCAAAAATCTTCCATTTTTCCTTCAAGCTTGGCCGAACCTCCTCTTACAAGAAAAGAAAGAAAAGCTTCCAAGTTTCTTGCTCCAATCTTGTCCAATCTCACAAACTAACCGTTTAATCTTGAATTCCTTCCATAAAACCTCTTCAAGTAGTGATTGTGAGTTGGGGTGTGAAGTTGTTTGGAAAGTTAAGGTGACCCATAGCTCTCTCTCTCTTGTTTTAAAGGTAAGTTGTGAAGAACCACCCTCCTCCTTTAATTGATGCTTAAATCATGCTTAGTGGTAGTATAAGATGCAAGTTTATGGATTAATTCTTGATTTGTGGTTGAAATGATGAAGTTTTATTATTTTTGGGGATTTTTCTGTTTTAATATAAGCATGATTGTGTGGCTATGTTTGATGATTGGAAATGATGTTTAAGGACTCTATGAGGTGGGAAAAGTGATTAATTGCAACCAATTTCTGTTTTGGACCAAAAATTGAAAAGTGAGGGTTTTGTGATGAACATTCTGTCCGAATTTTTAGGTCATAGATAGACGCCGAATTGGCCTTGACTCAAAACATGAAAGTTGTAGATATTGATGTTTTAAGGGTGCCTGTAAAATTTCAGGGCATTTGGAGTAGTGTAGAATGAGATATGTCGTATTTACTATTGCTGTTCTGGGTTTCAGGATGGCCGAACTGAGCCTGTAAATGGGTTGTTTTGACTGGAATGTTTTTGGATTTGGGTGTTGAGGTCTTCTGATGAAATGTAGCTGGATTTCTTAGCTATCATATTCCTTTGGAATTTCGGCATTTGGACCTGTGTAGACTGAGTTGGACGAATTACAGCATTGTGTGATTTGGGAACCTGCAATTACGGTTCTGGGTTGGTTTTCTGCATATTTGACCTAGTTGTGCTAGGATTTGGACTGAGTCACCTTCTACATTGTTGTAGCCCTGGTTCTTAGCTTCGAAACGGTGGGTCTTGGACCTCCATCCGATACTCGTAATACCTTTGGTACCATTACCGCAAAATGACGTCAAAACTGTTTTTCTGGTTTTGAGCTTAACCTTCATTTCCGGACTTTTCACTAGCTTGACTTGTACTAGTACTACTTGGAGCTTGCTGAATGACTATTAGATGAACTTGTTGTTGTGTGTGTACCTTTGGAACTGGCTGAGGAAATAATGAAGCCTTGATGGCTGGAAAAGTAAAGAAATTTAGGGGAAATGCTGTCCGAATTTTGAATGGGCTTGATTGCTTTGCGTTTGTGCGTTAGGGCTTGGACTTGAGTGAAGTAATGCAATATGATGGATGGTTTCTGAGCCATGGAGGTGAGTGACCCTAAACTATTTCCAAAGTACTTGTGAAATGTTTCTTGCATTATTTATTCGATTGCATCTCATGCGTGCTTGCATGTGAATTCATGATATGATTTTGGCTTCAATGAGTTCTGGGAAAGTCTTGTGCTGGACACCAACGTCTCCACTCTGTTTGTGGTTCATGTTCATGGTTATCTGGAGCTCAAAAAGGGGCTTCCTCTCTCTGTTCGTGTGTTATGATCTATTTGAGCGTTGGGTGTTCTAGTGCAATGATTTCACTGGCTCACAAGAGCACTAAACGGACATTTGATCTCTGAATCATGACATCATCGAAATCATCGAAATGCAACATTGTGAAATATATTTGCTTAATGATTTTGCTGGTTACTCGCTGAGCTTCTAGCTCACCCCAAAAATATTTTATTCCCCTCCACAGGGCTCAAGGCGAAGGAAGGACTTATAGTACTTGTGCACGTGATTGGATGGCTATGTTTTTGTAGGCAGTTTTGAATTTGGAATCATTTTATGTAATAGTTGAGAATTGGTTTCGCGCTGCTGTTTGTGACATGTAGATTATTGGAGACTTGGATGGTATAATTGTGGACATGTGAGATAGTATATTTGAGGTTTATTCTTGTAAATTCATCTTGAGGACTTTAAGTGAACGACATGAGTCCCGGCGAGAAGGCCGGGCGGCGGCCGCACCGAACCCTACTGGTTTGCCTTAGGGGGGAGGTGGGCTGTCATTTTTTTTTTGTTTGGTATCAGAGCTTAGGCTTCAGATCTCTGTAATGTATCCTAGCTTGAGTTTTAGGATTTGCCGGACTGTGGGTTGAATTTGACGTCTTGAGAGATTTTTGCGGGATGTCCTTGAGCTTGAAAATTAGTAAAAACCAAAAGAAGGGAATGTCCGAGGTGGAGCGACAATTCCTTTTAAGGGAAAGGGGAGATTGTGACGCCCCGAAAAAAAATGAGTTTGAGACGCCCGGAAAATTTTCGTAATTTTCTAGGGTTTATTTCTTTTTAAATGCCTGCAAAATTTTTCTACATTTCTTTGATTAGAAAAATTCCCCGGCAGATCAAAGTTTATGAGCAAATATAGTTTTCAAAATGATTTTTCTAGTATCGGTTAGTTTTTTTGTAGAAATTAAAGCGTAGTTTTTGACGTGGGACGCCGCAAGTGCGGTAAATGCATTTATAATTTTTGACAAACTTGTTGGAATTTTGTAATTAAGTGATATTTATTTTACAAGTGTTAAGATTTTTGTATTGAGAGAACAAAAAGATAAGTTTTTAAAGCCCTAAAGGTGACAAGTGTCACCATAAGAGTTAGTCTTGCTATTTGACCACTATTCATGCCTTTACCAAATTAATATCAAAATTGACCAAAAATCTTCCATTTTTCCTTCAAGCTTGGCCGAACCTCCTCTTACAAGAAAAGAAAGAAAAGCTTCCAAGTTTGTTGCTCCAATCTTGTCCAATCTCACAAACTAACCGTTTAATCTTGAATTCCTTCCATAAAACCTCTTCAAGTAGTGATTGTGAGTTGGTGTGTGAAGTTGTTTGGAAAGTTAAGGTGACCCATAGCTCTCTCTCTCTTGTTTTAAAGGTAAGTTGTGAAGAACCACCCTCCTCCTTTAATTGATGCTTAAAGCATGCTTAGTGGTTGTATAAGATGCAAATTTATGGATTAAATCTTGAGTTTTGGTTGAATTGGTGAAGTTTTATTATTTTTGGGGATTTCTCTGTTTTACTATAAGCATGATTATGTGGCTATGTTTGATGATTGGAAATGATGTTTAAGGACTCTATGAGGTGGGAAAAGTGATTAATTGCAACCAATTTCTGTTTTGGACCAAAAATTGAAAAGTGAGGGTTTTGTGATGAACATTCTGTCCGAATTTTTAGGTCATAGATAGACGCCGAATTGGCCTTGACTCAAAACATGAAAGTTGTAGATATTGATGTTTTAAGAGTGCCTGTAAAATTTCAGGGCATTTGGAGTAGTGTAGAATGAGATATGTCGTATTTACTATTGCTGTTCTGGGTTTCAGGATGGCCGAACTGAGCCTGTAAATGGGTTGTTTTGACTGGAATTGTTTTGGATTTGGGTGTTGAGGTCTTCTGATGAAATGTATCTAGATGTCTTAGCTATCATATGCCTTTGGAATTTCGGCATTTGGACCTGTGTAGACTGAGTTGGACGAATTACAGCATTGTGTGATTTGGGAACCTGCAATTACGGTTCTGGGTTGGTTTTCTGCATATTTGACCTAGTTGTGCTAGGATTTGGACTGAGTCACCTTCTACATTGTTGTAGCCCTGGTTCTTAGCTTCGAAACGGTGGGTCTTGGACCTCCATCCGATACTCGTAATACCTTTGGTACCATTACCGCAAAATGACGTCAAAACTGTTTTTCTGGTTTTGAGCTTAACCTTCATTTCCGGACTTTTCAACTAGGCTTGACCTTGTTACTAGTACTACTTGGAGCTTGCTGAATGACTAATTGATGATACTTTGTTGTTGTGTGTGTACGCTTTGGGACTGGCTGAGGAAATAATGAAAGCCTTGATGGCTGGAAAAGTTATAAGAAATTTAGGGGAATGCTGTCGCGAAATTTTGAAATGGCTTGATTGCTTTGGCGTTTTGTTTGCGTTAGGGCCTTGGGACTTGAGTGAAGTAATGCAATATGAAGGATGGTTTCCTGAGGCCATGGAGGTGAGTGACCCTAACTATTCCATAAGTACTTGTGAATATGTTTTCTTGCATTTATTTATTCGATTGCATCTCAATGGCTTTGCCTTGCAGTGAATTCATGATATGATTTTGGCTTCAATGAGTTCTGGGATAAGTCCCTGTGCTGGACACCAACGTCTCACTCTGTTTTGGGTGGTTCATGTCATGGTTTATCTGGAGCTTCAAAAAGGGGCTTCCTCTCTCTGTTCCGTGTGTTATGATCTATTTGAGCGTTGGGTGTTTCTGTTGCAATGATTTCACTGGCTCACAAGAGCACTAAACGGACATTTGATTCTGATCATGAACATCATCGAAATCATCGAAAATGCAAACATTGGTGAAATATATTTGCTTTAATGATTTTGCTGGTTAAGCTCGCTGAGCTTCTAGCTCACCCCAAAAATATTTTAATTTCCGCCTCACAGCAGGGCTCAAAGGCGAAGGAACGGAACTTTATAGTACTTTGTGGCACGTGATTGGATGGCACTATGTTTTGTACAGTTTTGATTTGGAATCATTTTATGTATAGTTGAGAATTTGTTTCCGCTGCTTTTGTGAGCATGTATTATTGGAAGACTTGGATGTATAATTTGTGGACCATGTGATGTAATA
Source organism: Coffea eugenioides (assembly GCF_003713205.1). Lineage (NCBI taxonomy): Eukaryota > Viridiplantae > Streptophyta > Magnoliopsida > Gentianales > Rubiaceae > Coffea > Coffea eugenioides. The sequence continues at coordinate 4,737 of NW_020863700.1, forward strand.
TTTGAGGTTTATTCTTGTAAATTCATTTGTAGGACTTTATGAACGACTGAGTCCCGGCGAAGAGCCGGGCAGCGCCCGCCGAACCCTCTGGTTCGCCTTAGGGGGAGGTGGGGCTGTCACAGTTGGTATCAGAGCTTAGGCTTCAGATCTCTGTAGTGTATCCTAGGCTTGAAGTTTAGGATGCCGGACTGTGGGTTTGATTTGACTCTTGAGAGATTTTTGCGGGATGTCTTGACTTGATTAGTACAAGAGGGAATGTCGAGGACGACATTCTTTTAAGGAGGGGAGATTGTGACGCCCCGAAAAAAATGAGTTTGAGAACCCGGAAATTTTCTAATTTTCTAGGGTTTATTTTTTTTAAATGCCTGCATTTTCTACATTTTCTTGATTAGAAAAATTCCCCAGATCAAGTTTATGAGCAAATATAGTTTTCAAATGATTTTTCTAGTATCGGTTAGTTTTTGAGAAATTAAAAGCGTATTTTGGACGTGGGACCCGCAAGTGCGGTAAATGCATTATATTTTTGACAACTTGTTGGAATTTTGTATTAAGTGATATTATTTTACAAAGTGTTAAGATATTTGTATTGGAGAGACAAAAAGATAAGTTTTAAACCTAAAGGTGACAAGTGTCACCATAAGAGTTAGTCTTGCCATTTGACCACTATTCATGCCTTTACCAAATTAATATCAAAATTGACCAAAAATCTTCCATTTTTCCTTCAAGCTTGGCTGAACCTCTTCTTACAAGAAAAGAAAGAAAAGCTTCCAAGTTTCTTGCTCCAATCTTATCCAATCTCACAAACTAACCGTTTAATCTTGAATTCCTTCCATAAAACCTCTTCAAGTAGTGATTGTGAGTTGGTGTGTGAAGTTGTTTGGAAAGTTAAGGTGACCCATAGCTCTCTCTCTCTTGTTTTAAAGGTAAGTTGTGAAGAACCACCCTCCTCCTTTAATTGATGCTTAAAGCATGCTTAGTGGTTGTATAAGATGCAAATTTATGGATTAAATCTTGAGTTTTGGTTGAATTGGTGAAGTTTTATTATTTTTGGGGATTTTTCTGTTTTACTATAAGCATGATTATGTGGCTATGTTTGATGATTGGAAATGATGTTTAAGGACTCTATGAGGTGGGAAAAGTGATTAATTGCAACCAATTTCTGTTTTGGACCAAAAATTGAAAAGTGAGGGTTTTGTGATGAACATTCTGTCCGAATTTTTAGGTCATAGATAGACGCCGAATTGGCCTTGACTCAAAACATGAAAGTTGTAGATATTGATGTTTTAAGGGTGCCTGTAAAATTTCAGGGCATTTGGAGTAGTGTAGAATGAGATATGTCGTATTTACTATTGCTGTTCTGGGTTTCAGGATGGCCGAACTGAGCCTGTAAATGGGTTGTTTTGACTGGAATGTTTTTGGATTTGGGTGTTGAGGTCTTCTGATGAAATGTAGCTGGATTTCTTAGCTATCATATTCCTTTGGAATTTCGGCATTTGGACCTGTGTAGACTGAGTTGGACGAATTACAGCATTGTGTGATTTGGGAACCTGCAATTACGGTTCTGGGTTGGTTTTCTGCATATTTGACCTAGTTGTGCTAGGATTTGGACTGAGTCACCTTCTACATTGTTGTAGCCCTGGTTCTTAGCTTCGAAACGGTGGGTCTTGGACCTCCATCCGATACTCGTAATACCTTTGGTACCATTACCGCAAAATGACGTCAAAACTGTTTTTCTGGTTTTGAGCTTAACCTTCATTTCCGGACTTTTCACTAGCTTGAATTGTACTAGTACTACTTGGAGCTTGCTGAATGACTATTAGATGAACTTGTTGTTGTGTGTGTACCTTTGGGACTGGCTGACGGAAATAATGAAGCCCTTGAATGCTGGAAAAGTAAAAGAAATTTAGGGGAAATGCTGTCCGAAATTTGAATGGGCTTGATTGCTGTGGCGTTTTGTGGCGTTAAGGGCTTGGACTTGAGTGAATAATGCATATGATGGATGGTTTCTGAGCCCATGGAGGTGAGTGACCCTTTAAACCTATTTCCAAAGTACTATGTGAAATGTTTTCTTGCATTATTATTGCGATTGCAATCTCCATGCGTGCTGCCATGTGAAATTCAGATAATGATTTTGGCTTCAATGAGTTCTGGGAATAGTCCCTTGGTGCTGGACACCAAACGTCTCCACTCATGGTTTTGGTCATGTTCATGGTTATCTGGAGCTCAAAAGGGGCTTCCTCTCTCTGTTCGTGTGTTTATGATCTATTTGAGGCGTTGGGTGTTCTAGTGCAATGATTTCACTGGCTGCACAGAGGGACTAGAACGGACATTTGATCTCTGAATGCAGACATGCATCGAAAAATCATCGAAATGCACATTGTGAAATATATTTGCTTAATGATTGCTGGTTACTGCGCTGAGCTTCTAGCTCACCCCCAAAAATTTATTTTATTCCCCTCCACAGGGCCTGCAAGGCCCCCCGAAAGGGAAAGGACTTATAGTAACTTGTGCACTGTGATTGGTAATGGCCTATGTTTTGTAAGTTTTGATTTGGAATCATTTTATGTATAGTTGAGAATTGTTTCCGGCTGCTTTTGTGACATGTAATTATTGGAGACTTGGATGGTATAATTGTTGGACGCATGTGATGTAATATTGAGGTTTATTCTTGTAATTCATTATGAGGACTTTAGTTTTTAACGACCTGAGTTCCCGGCGAGGCCGGGCAGGCGGCCCGCCGAACGCCTCTGGTTTTTCGCCTTAGGGGGAGGTGGGGCTGTCACAGTTGGTATGCCAAGAGATTAGGCCTTCAGATCTGCTGTAGTGTATCCTAAGGCTTTGAAAAGTTTTATGGATGCCGGACTGTGGGTGTTGATTTTGACTCTTGAGAGATTTTTTGCGGATGTTCTTGACTTGAATTAGTACAAGAAGGGAAGGTCGAGGACGACATTCTTTTAAGGAGGGGAGATTGTGACGCCCCGAAAAAAATGAGTTTGAGAACCCGGAAATTTTCTAATTTTCTAGGGTTTATTTTTTTTAAATGCCTGCATTTTCTACATTTTCTTGATTAGAAAAATTCCCCAGATCAAGTTTATGAGCAAATATAGTTTTCAAATGATTTTTCTAGTATCGGTTAGTTTTTGAGAAATTAAAAGCGTATTTTGGACGTGGGACCCGCAAGTGCGGTAAATGCATTATATTTTTGACAACTTGTTGGAATTTTGTATTAAGTGATATTATTTTACAAAGTGTTAAGATATTTGTATTGGAGAGACAAAAAGATAAGTTTTAAACCTAAAGGTGACAAGTGTCACCATAAGAGTTAGTCTTGCCATTTGACCACTATTCATGCCTTTACCAAATTAATATCAAAATTGACCAAAAATCTTCCATTTTTCCTTCAAGCTTGGCTGAACCTCTTCTTACAAGAAAAGAAAGAAAAGCTTCCAAGTTTCTTGCTCCAATCTTATCCAATCTCACAAACTAACCGTTTAATCTTGAATTCCTTCCATAAAACCTCTTCAAGTAGTGATTGTGAGTTGGTGTGTGAAGTTGTTTGGAAAGTTAAGGTGACCCATAGCTCTCTCTCTCTTGTTTTAAAGGTAAGTTGTGAAGAACCACCCTCCTCCTTTAATTGATGCTTAAAGCATGCTTAGTGGTTGTATAAGATGCAAATTTATGGATTAAATCTTGAGTTTTGGTTGAATTGGTGAAGTTTTATTATTTTTGGGGATTTCTCTGTTTTACTATAAGCATGATTATGTGGCTATGTTTGATGATTGGAAATGATGTTTAAGGACTCTATGAGGTGGGAAAAGTGATTAATTGCAACCAATTTCTGTTTTGGACCAAAAATTGAAAAGTGAGGGTTTTGTGATGAACATTCTGTCCGAATTTTTAGGTCATAGATAGACGCCGAATTGGCCTTGACTCAAAACATGAAAGTTGTAGATATTGATGTTTTAAGGGTGCCTGTAAAATTTCAGGGCATTTGGAGTAGTGTAGAATGAGATATGTCGTATTTACTATTGCTGTTCTGGGTTTCAGGATGGCCGAACTGAGCCTGTAAATGGGTTGTTTTGACTGGAATGTTTTTGGATTTGGGTGTTGAGGTCTTCTGATGAAATGTAGCTGGATTTCTTAGCTATCATATTCCTTTGGAATTTCGGCATTTGGACCTGTGTAGACTGAGTTGGACGAATTACAGCATTGTGTGATTTGGGAACCTGCAATTACGGTTCTGGGTTGGTTTTCTGCATATTTGACCTAGTTGTGCTAGGATTTGGACTGAGTGACCTTCTACATTGTTGTAGCCCTGGTTCTTAGCTTCGAAACGGTGGGTCTTGGACCTCCATCCGATACTCGTAATACCTTTGGTGCCATTACCGCAAAATGACGTCAAAACTGTTTTCCTGGTTTTGAGCTTAACTTTCATTTCCGAACTTTTCCCTAGCTTGACTTGTACTTTAGTACTACTTTGGAGCTTGCTGAATGAACTATTAGATGAACTTGTTGTCTGCTGTGTGTACCTTGTGACTGCTGCAGAAATAATGAAGCCTTTGATGGCCCTGGAAAAGTAAAGAAATTTAGGGAAATGCTGTCGAATTTTGAATTGCGGCATTGATTGCCTTTGCGTTTGTGCGTTAGGGCTTGGACTTGTTAGTGAAGTAAATGCCAAAATATGATGGATGGTGTGCTGAGCCATGGAGGTGAGGACCTAAACTATTCCAACATGTACTTGTGAAATGTTCTTGCGATTATTTATCGATTGCATCCATGCGTGCTTGCATGTGAATTCATGATATGATTTTGGCATTCAATGAGTTGCTGGGAAAAGTCTTTTGTTTGGGGCTGGGACACCAACGTCTCCACTCTGCTTTGTGGTTTCAACTGTTCCATGGTTATCGGGAGCTCAAAAAGGGGGACTTCCTCTCTCTGTTCGTGTGTTATGATCTATTTGTAGCGTTGGGTGTGTTCGTAGTGCAATGGATTTCACTTGGCTTCACAAGAGCACTAAACGGACATTTGATCTCTGAATCATGACATCATCGAAATCATCGAAATGCAACATTGTGAAATATATTTGCTTAATGATTTTGCTGGTTACTCGCTGAGCTTCTAGCTCACCCCAAAAATATTTTATTCCCCTCCACAGGGCTCAAGGCGAAGGAAGGACTTATAGTACTTGTGCACGTGATTGGATGGCCTATGTTTTGTACAGTTTTGATTTGGAATCATTTTATGTATAGTTGAGAATTGTTTCCGCTGCTTTTGTGACATGTAATTATTGGAGACTTGGATGTATAATTGTGGACCATGTGATGTATATTTGAGATGTATATTGTAATTTATTTGAGGACTTTAGTGAACGACTGAGTCCCGCGAGAGCCGGGCAGGCCGGCTTCCCGCCGAACCCTCTGGTTCGCCTTAGGGGAGGTGGGCTTCACAGTTGGTATCAGAGCTTAAGGCTTCAGATCTCTGTAGTGTATCCTAGGCTTGAAGTTTAGGATGCCGGACTGTGGGTTTGATTTGACTCTTGAGAGATTTTTGCGGGATGTCTTGACTTGATTAGTACAAGAGGGAATGTCGAGGACGACATTCTTTTAAGGAGGGGAGATTGTGACGCCCCGAAAAAAATGAGTTTGAGAACCCGGAAATTTTCTAATTTTCTAGGGTTTATTTTTTTTAAATGCCTGCATTTTCTACATTTTCTTGATTAGAAAAATTCCCCAGATCAAGTTTATGAGCAAATATAGTTTTCAAATGATTTTTCTAGTATCGGTTAGTTTTTGAGAAATTAAAAGCGTATTTTGGACGTGGGACCCGCAAGTGCGGTAAATGCATTATATTTTTGACAACTTGTTGGAATTTTGTATTAAGTGATATTATTTTACAAAGTGTTAAGATATTTGTATTGGAGAGACAAAAAGATAAGTTTTAAACCTAAAGGTGACAAGTGTCACCATAAGAGTTAGTCTTGCCATTTGACCACTATTCATGCCTTTACCAAATTAATATCAAAATTGACCAAAAATCTTCCATTTTTCCTTCAAGCTTGGCTGAACCTCTTCTTACAAGAAAAGAAAGAAAAGCTTCCAAGTTTCTTGCTCCAATCTTATCCAATCTCACAAACTAACCGTTTAATCTTGAATTCCTTCCATAAAACCTCTTCAAGTAGTGATTGTGAGTTGGTGTGTGAAGTTGTTTGGAAAGTTAAGGTGACCCATAGCTCTCTCTCTCTTGTTTTAAAGGTAAGTTGTGAAGAACCACCCTCCTCCTTTAATTGATGCTTAAAGCATGCTTAGTGGTTGTATAAGATGCAAATTTATGGATTAAATCTTGAGTTTTGGTTGAATTGGTGAAGTTTTATTATTTTTGGGGATTTTTCTGTTTTACTATAAGCATGATTATGTGGCTATGTTTGATGATTGGAAATGATGTTTAAGGACTCTATGAGGTGGGAAAAGTGATTAATTGCAACCAATTTCTGTTTTGGACCAAAAATTGAAAAGTGAGGGTTTTGTGATGAACATTCTGTCCGAATTTTTAGGTCATAGATAGACGCCGAATTGGCCTTGACTCAAAACATGAAAGTTGTAGATATTGATGTTTTAAGGGTGCCTGTAAAATTTCAGGGCATTTGGAGTAGTGTAGAATGAGATATGTCGTATTTACTATTGCTGTTCTGGGTTTCAGGATGGCCGAACTGAGCCTGTAAATGGGTTGTTTTGACTGGAATGTTTTTGGATTTGGGTGTTGAGGTCTTCTGATGAAATGTAGCTGGATTTCTTAGCTATCATATTCCTTTGGAATTTCGGCATTTGGACCTGTGTAGACTGAGTTGGACGAATTACAGCATTGTGTGATTTGGGAACCTGCAATTACGGTTCTGGGTTGGTTTTCTGCATATTTGACCTAGTTGTGCTAGGATTTGGACTGAGTCACCTTCTACATTGTTGTAGCCCTGGTTCTTAGCTTCGAAACGGTGGGTCTTGGACCTCCATCCGATACTCGTAATACCTTTGGTACCATTACCGCAAAATGACGTCAAAACTGTTTTTCTGGTTTTGAGCTTAACCTTCATTTCCGGACTTTTCACTAGCTTGACTTGTACTAGTACTACTTGGAGCTTGCTGAATGACTATTAGATGAACTTGTTGTTGTGTGTGTACCTTTGGGACTGGCTGAGGAAATAATGAAGCCTTGATGGCTGGAAAAGTAAAGAAATTTAGGGGAAATGCTGTCCGAATTTTGAATGGACTTGTTTGCATTGAGTTTG
>NW_020863701.1:0-11018 GCF_003713205.1 Coffea eugenioides
ATGAAAATGGTACAAAACGGGTTACACGATTTGGCCCATAACTGGAGCTGTGGTTATCGGATCAAAATGTACTAGGTAGTGTCTCGAAGCTTAGACAAAGAGTTACAACTTTCATGAAGACATCTCAACCCAGTTGTCAGTGTATACAAGTCAAATTTACAAAACACAGAACTAGAACTCCAAAGGCTAGTTTTTATCTCTCGTGAAAATTTGGCGGCATGCCCCATGTGTTTACCTATTTTTCAGCCATTTATGGTTTCAATATTTTCCTCAAACAGTCCCAAAGTCACACACAAAATAATCTTATTTCAATAGCCGTTCAATAGGCTCAAAGTCATACAAGTACAAAATCAAGCCAAGGACATGTGCGGAAATGAAGTGTAGCACATGACAGATTTGACGTTGTTTTGCGTAACGGACACAACTGAGGCTACGCTTATCAGATTGGGATGAAATTTATACAGTTTCGAAGCTAAGATAAAGGGTTACAACTTTGATGAAGACCACTCAGTCTAGTTCGTAGTGTAGGTTGGCAAAAATTTCAATGTACAAAATGAGAATCTCACAAACGGGTTAGCTAACAGCACTATGGTTAAATGACAATAACTCAGGCTACCGAAGTCCGATTAAGGTGTTCTTAGGACCGTTGGAAAGCTAATACATAGAACTACAACTTTCATGGGTTTTAACTACAATTTTCCTTAAATCGAGTAGACTAGGGTTTTAACTTATAATTCACTTGATAAAGCTCGGCACGAAAAATGATACAATTCACTGAGCTTGACGATCACCGTCAAAAGCCTCATAGTTTGTATTGACAGATTATATACACACATAAATGAAATGACCATACAATAGCAGTTTATAATTTATACAATCAAAAACGGTCAAAAACAACGTTAAGGCCAAAAGAATGTCGAAATTGGCCGAAACGACCGGAATGGTAACAAAATAACAAAAGTTGTCCTAAACGGTCCAAAACGGCAAAAATGGTTGAGAAATGCACGTGCGTGTGCGTGAAAATGAAAATGGTACAAATTGGGTTACACGATTTGGCCCATAACTGGAGCTGTGGTTATCGGATCAAAATGTACTAGGTAGTGTCTCGAAGCTTAGACAAAGAGTTACAACTTTCATGAAGACATCTCAACCCAGTTGTCAGTGTATACAAGTCAAATTTACAAAACACAGAACTAGAACTCCAAAGGCTAGTTTATATCTCTCGTGAAAATTTGGGGGCATGCCCCTTGTGTTTACCTATTTTTCAGCCATTTATGGTTTCAATATTTTCCTCAAACAGTCCCAAAGTCACACACAAAATAATCTTATTTCAATAGCCGTTCAATAGGCTCAAAGTCATACAAGTACAAAATCAAGCCAAGGACATGTGCGGAAATGAAGTTTAGAACAAGACAGATTTGACATTGTTTTGCGTAACGGACACAACTGAGGCTACGCTTATCGGATTGGGATGCAATTTATGCAGTTTCGAAGCTAAGATAAAGGGTTACAACTTTGATGAAGACCACTCAATCTAGTTCGTAGTGTAGCTTGGCCAAATTTAACGTAGAAAATGAGAATCGCTCACAAATCGGGTTAGCTCACAGCATATGGTATAATGCATAACTCAGGCTACGAGTCGATTAAGGTGTTCTTAGGACTTGATAAGCTCAAGACATTGAACTAACACTTTCAGGGTTTTACTATACAATTTTCTTAAATCGAGTATAACTATGGTTAACTTATAGATTCTTGACATAAAAGCCGGCACGAAAAAATGATACAATGTCACTGAGCTTACTATCGACGTAAAAGCTCATAGTTATTGTATACAGATTATATACCATAAGTGCAACGGCCATACAATAGCATTTAAGTTTAAACAATCGAACGGTCGATAAACTGTTGAAAAATGGATCGTTAAGGCAAAAGGAATGTCGAAATTTAGGGAAAGCGCTCGAATGTGTAACGAAATATAACAAAAGTTGTCCTAAACGGTCCACAAAACGCAAAAATGGTTGGAAATGCGCACGTGGTGCAGTGCGTGAAATGAAAATGGGTACAAAACGGGTTTACACGATTTGCATCAGTGGAGCTGGTGGTTTATGGATAAAAATGTATAGGTAGTGTTCGAAGCTGTAGACAAGGTTACAACTTTTATGCGAATGCAACAGTTGTCAGTGTATACAAGTCAAATTGTTCAAAACACTCGAAACTAGAAACTCCAAAGCTAGTTTTATATTTCTCGTGAAAATTTGGCGGCATGCCCCTTGTGTTTACCTATTTTTCAGCCATTTATGGTTTCAAAATTTTCCTCAAACAGTCCCAAAGTCACACACAAAATAATCTTATTTCAATAGCCGTTCAATAGGCTCAAAGTCATATAAGTACAAAATCAAGCCAAGGACATGTGCGGAAATGAAGTTTAGAACAAGACAGATTTGACGTTGTTTTGCGTAACGGACACAACTGAGGCTACGCTTATCGGATTGGGATGCAATTTATACAGTTTCGAAGCTAAGATAAAGGGTTACAACTTTGATGAAGACCACTCAATCTAGTTCGTAGTGTAGCTTGGCCAAAATTTCAATGTACAAAATGAGAATCTCACAAACGGGTTAGCTAACAGCACTATGGTTAAATGACAATAACTCAGGCTACCGAAGTCCGATTAAGGTGTTCTTAGGACCGTTGAAAAGCTAAGACATAGAACTACAACTTTCATGGGTTTTAACTAAAAGTTTCCTTAAATCGCGTATACTAGGGTTTTAACTTATAATTCACTTGATAAAGCTTGGCACGAAAAATGATACAATTCACTGAGCTTGACTATCACCGTCAAAAGCCTCAAAGTTTGTATTGACAGATTATATACACATAAGTGAAACGGCCATACAATAGCAGTTTATAATTTAAACAATCGAAAACGGTCGAAAACGGTGAAAAACGACGTTAAGGCCAAAAGAATGTCGAAATTGGCCGAAACGGCTGGAATGGTAACAAAATAACAAAAGTAGTCCTAAACGGTCCAAAACGGCAAAAACGGTCGAGAAATGCACGTGCGTGTGCGTGAAAATGAAAATGGTACAAAATGGGTTACACGATTTGGCCCATAACTGGAGCTGTGGTTATCGGATCAAAATGTACTAGGTAGTGTCTCGAAGCTTAGACAAAGAGTTACAACTTTCATGAAGACATCTCAACCCAGTTGTCAGTGTATACAAGTCAAATTTACAAAACACAGAACTAGAACTCCAAAGGCTAGTTTATATCTCTCGTGAAAATTTGGGGGCATGCCACTTGTGTTTACCTATTTTTCAGCCATTTATGGTTTCAATATTTTCCTCAAACAGTCCCAAAGTCACACACAAAATAATCTTATTTCAATAGCCGTTCAATAGGCTCAAAGTCATACAAGTACAAAATCAAGCCAAGGACATGTGCGGAAATGAAGTTTAGAACAAGACAGATTTGATGTTGTTTTGCGTAACGGACACAACTGAGGCTACGCTTATCGGATTGGGATGCAATTTATACAGTTTCGAAGCTAAGATAAAGGGTTACAACTTTGATGAAGACCACTCAATCTAGTTCGTAGTGTAGCTTGGCCAAAATTTCAATGTACAAAATGAGAATCTCACAAACGGGTTAGCTAACAGCACTACGGTTAAATGACAATAACTCAGGATACCGAAGTCCGATTAAGGTGTTCTTAGGACCGTTGAAAAGCTAAGACATAGAACTACAACTTTCATGGGTTTTAACTAAAAGTTTCCTTAAATCGCGTATACTAGGGTTTTAACTTATAATTCACTTGATAAAGCTCGGCACGAAAAATGATACAAATCACTGAGCTTGACTATCACCGTCAAAAGCCTCATAGTTTGTATTGACAGATTATATACACATAAGTGAAACGGCCATACAATAGCAGTTTATAATTTAAACAATCGAAAACGGTCGAAAACGGTGAAAAACGACGTTAAGGCCAAAAGAATGTCGAAATTGGCCGAAACGGCCGAAATGGTAACAAAATAACAAAAGTAGTCCAAAACGGTCCAAAACGGCAAAAACGGTCGAGAAATGCACGTGCGTGTGCGTGAAAATGAAAATGGTACAAAACGGGTTTCACAATTTGGCCCATAACTGGAGCTGTGGTTATCGGATCAAAATGTACTAGGTAGTGTCTCGAAGCTTAGACAAAGAGTTAAACAACCTTTCATTTTTAAGACATCTCAACCCAGTTGTTCAGTGTATACAAGTCAAATTGCAAAACACAGAAACTAAAGAACTCCAAAGGCTAGTTCCATATCTTCGTCAAAATTTGGCGGCAAATGCCGCCTTGTGTTTACCTATTTTTTTCAGCATTTATTGTTTCATATTTTCCTCAAACAAGTCCCAATCACAGCGAAAACGACAATAAATCTTATTTCAATAAGCCGTTCAATAGGCTCAAAAGTCAATACAAGTACAAAATCAAGCCAAGGACATTGCGGAAATGAAGTTTAGAACAAGACCAGATTTGAGCGTTGTTTTTGCGTAACGGACACTGAGGCCTACGCTTATCGGATTGGGATGTAATTTAATACAGTTTTCGAAAGCTAAAAGATAAAGGGTTTACAACTTTGATGAAGACCACTCAATCAAGTTCGTAAGTGTAAGCTTGGGCCAAAATTTCAATGTACAAAATTGAGAATCTCACAACGGGTTAGCTAACAGACACTATGGTTAAATGACAATAACTCAGGCTACCGAAGTCCGATTAAGGTGTTTTAGGAACCGGTTGAAAAAGCTAAGAAATAGACTACAACTTTCATGGGTTTTAAACTAAAAGTTTTCTTAAATCGGCGTATAGCTAGGGTTTTAACTTATAATTCACTTTGATAAAGCTCGTGAACGAAAAAATGATACAAATTCACTGAGCTGAAACTATAACGTCAAAAGCCTCATAGTTTGTATTGAAACAGATTATATACACATAAGTGAAACGGCCATACAATAGCAGTTTATAATTTAACAATCGAAAACGGGTCCGAAACGGTGAAAAACGACGTTAAGGCCAAAAGAATGTCGAATTGGCGCGAAACGGCTGGAATGGTAACAAAAATAATCAAAAAGTAAGTCTAAACGGTCCAAAACGGCAAAACGGTCGAGAATGCACGTGCGTGTGGCGTGAAAATGAAAATGGTACAAAACGGGTTACATCGATTTGGCCCATAACTGGAGCTGTGGTTATCGGATCAAAATGTACTAGGTAGTTGTCCTGAAGCTTAGACAAAGAGTTACAAACTTTTCATGAAGACATCTCAACCCAGGTTGTCAGTGTATACAAGTCAAATTTACAAAACACAGAAATAGAAGCTCCAAAGGCTAGTTTATATCTCTTCGTGAAAATTTGGCGCATGCCCCATGTGTTTACCTATTTCTCGAGCCATTTATGGTTCAATCATTTTCCTCAAACAGTCCCAAAGTCACACACAAAATAATCTTATTTCAATAGCCGTTCAATAGGCTCAAAGTCATACAAGTACAAAATCAAGCCAAGGACATGTGCGGAAATGAAGTTTAGAACAAGACAGATTTGACGTTGTTTTGCGTAACGGACACAACTGAGGCTACGCTTATCGGATTGGGATGTAATTTATACAGTTTCGAAGCTAAGATAAAGGGTTACAACTTTGATGAAGACCACTCAATCTAGTTCGTAGTGTAGCTTGGCCAAAATTTCAATGTACAAAATGAGAATCTCACAAACGGGTTAGCTAACAGCACTATGGTTAAATGACAATAACTCAGGCTACCGAAGTCCGATTAAGGTGTTCTTAGGACCGTTGAAAAGCTAAGACATAGAACTACAACTTTCATGGGTTTTAACTAAAAGTTTCCTTAAATCGCGTATACTAGGGTTTTAACTTATAATTCACTTGATAAAGCTCGGCACGAAAAATGATACAATTCACTGAGCTTGACTATCACCGTCAAAAGCCTCATAGTTTGTATTGACAGATTATATACACATAAGTGAAACGGCCATACAATAGCAGTTTATAATTTAAACAATCGAAAACGGTCGAAAACTGTGAAAAACGACGTTAAGGCCAAAAGAATGTCGAAATTGGCCGAAACGGCTGGAATGGTAACAAAATAACAAAAGTAGTCCTAAACGGTCTAAAACGGCAAAAACGGTCGAGAAATGCACGTGCGTGTGCGTGAAAATGAAAATGGTACAAAACGGGTTACACGATTTGGCCCATAACTGGAGCTGTGGTTATCGGATCAAAATGTACTAGGTAGTGTCTCGAAGCTTAGACAAAGAGTTACAACTTTCATGAAGACATCTCAACCCAGTTGTCAGTGTATACAAGTCAAATTTACAAAACACAGAACTAGAACTCCAAAGGCTAGTTTATATCTCTCGTGAAAATTTGGCGGCATGCCCCATGTGTTTACCTATTTCTCAGCCATTTATGGTTTCAATATTTTCCTCAAACAGTCCCAAAGTCACACACAAAATAATCTTATTTCAATAGCCGTTCAATAGGCTCAAAGTCATACAAGTACAAAATCAAGCCAAGGACATGTGCGGAAATGAAGTGTAGCACAAGACAGATTTGACGTTGTTTTGCGTAACGGACACAACTGAGGCTACGCTTATCAGATTGGGATGCAATTTATACAGTTTCGAAGCTAAGATAAAGGGTTACAACTTTGATGAAGACCACTCAGTCTAGTTCGTAGTGTAGCTTGGCCAAAATTTCAATGTACAAAATGAGAATCTCACAAACGGGTTAGCTAACAGCACTATGGTTAAATGACAATAACTCAGGCTACCGAAGTCCGATTAAGGTGTTCTTAGGACCGTTGAAAAGCTAATACATAGAACTACAACTTTCATGGGTTTTAACTAAAAGTTTCCTTAAATCGCGTATACTAGGGTTTTAACTTATAATTCACTTGATAAAGCTCGGCACGAAAAATGATACAATTCACTGAGCTTGACTATCACCGTCAAAAGCCTCATAGTTTGTATTGACAGATTATATACACATAAGTGAAACGGCCATACAATAGCAGTTTATAATTTAAACAATCGAAAACGGTCGAAAACGGTGAAAAACGACGTTAAGGCCAAAAGAATGTCGAAATTGGCCGAAACGGCTGGAATGGTAACAAAATAACAAAAGTAGTCCTAAACGGTCCAAAACGGCAAAAACGGTCGAGAAATGCACGTGCGTGTGCGTGAAAATGAAAATGGTACAAAACGGGTTACACGATTTGGCCCATAACTGGAGCTGTGGTTATCGGATCAAAATGTACTAGGTAGTGTCTCGAAGCTTAGACAAAGAGTTACAACTTTCATGAAGACATCTCAACCCAGTTGTCAGTGTATACAAGTCAAATTTGCAAAACACAGAACTAGAACTCCAAAGGCTAGTTCATATCTCTCGTCAAAATTTGGCGGCATGCCCCTTGTGTTTACCTATTTTTCAGCCATTTATTGTTTCAATATTTTCCTCAAACAGTCCCAAAGTCACACACAAAATAATCTTATTTCAATAGCCGTTCAATAGGCTCAAAGTCATACAAGTACAAAATCAAGCCAAGGACATGTGCGGAAATGAAGTTTAGAACAAGACAGATTTGACGTTGTTTTGCGTAACGGACACAACTGAGGCTACGCTTATCGGATTGGGATGCAATTTATACAGTTTCGAAGCTAAGATAAAGGGTTACAACTTTGATGAAGACCACTCAATCTAGTTCGTAGTGTAGCTTGGCCAAAATTTCAATGTACAAAATGAGAATCTCACAAACGGGTTAGCTAACAGCACTATGGTTAAATGACAATAACTCAGGCTACCGAAGTCCGATTAAGGTGTTCTTAGGACCGTTGAAAAGCTAAGACATAGAACTACAACTTTCATGGGTTTTAACTAAAAGTTTTCTTAAATCGCGTATACTAGGGTTTTAACTTATAATTCACTTGATAAAGCTCGGAACGAAAAATGATACAATTCACTGAGCTTGACTATCACCGTCAAAAGCCTCATAGTTTGTATTGACAGATTATATACACATAAGTGAAACGGCCATACAATAGCAGTTTATAATTTAAACAATCGAAAACGGTCGAAAACGGTGAAAAACGACGTTAAGGCCAAAAGAATGTCGAAATTGGCCGAAACGGCTGGAATGGTAACAAAATAACAAAAGTAGTCCTAAACGGTCCAAAACGGCAAAAACGGTCGAGAAATGCACGTGCGTGTGCGTGAAAATGAAAATGGTACAAAACGGGTTACACGATTTGGCCCATAACTGGAGCTGTGGTTATCGGATCAAAATGTACTAGGTAGTGTCTCGAAGCTTAGACAAAGAGTTAAACTTTCATGAAGACATCTCAACCCAGTTGTCAGTGTATACAAGTCAAATTTACAAAACACAGAACTAGAACTCCAAAGGCTAGTTTATATCTCTCGTGAAAATTTGGCGGCATGCCCCATGTGTTTACCTATTTTTCAGCCATTTATGGTTTCAATATTTTCCTCAAACAGTCCCAAAGTCACACACAAAATAATCTTATTTCAATAGCCGTTCAATAGGCTCAAAGTCATACAAGTACAAAATCAAGCCAAGGACATGTGCGGAAATGAAGTGTAGCACAAGACAGATTTGACGTTGTTTTGCGTAACGGACACAACTGAGGCTACGCTTATCAGATTGGGATGAAATTTATACAGTTTCGAAGCTAAGATAAAGGGTTACAACTTTGATGAAGACCACTCAGTCTAGTTCGTAGTGTAGGTTGGCAAAAATTTCAATGTACAAAATGAGAATCTCACAAACGGGTTAGCTAACAGCACTATGGTTAAATGACAATAACTCAGGCTACCGAAGTCCGATTAAGGTGTTCTTAGGACCGTTGGAAAGCTAATACATAGAACTACAACTTTCATGGGTTTTAACTACAATTTTCCTTAAATCGCGTATACTAGGGTTTTAACTTATAATTCACTTGATAAAGCTCGGCACGAAAAATGATACAATTCACTGAGCTTGACGATCACCGTCAAAAGCCTCATAGTTTGTATTGACAGATTATATACACACATAAATGAAATGACCATACAATAGCAGTTTATAATTTATACAATCAAAAACGGTCAAAAACGACGTTAAGGCCAAAAGAATGTCGAAATTGGCCGAAACGGCCGGAATGGTAACAAAATAACAAAAGTTGTCCTAAACGGTCCAAAACGGCAAAAATGGTTGAGAAATGCACGTGCGTGTGCGTGAAAATGAAAATGGTACAAAACGGGTTACACGATTTGGCCCATAACTGGAGCTGTGGTTATCGGATCAAAATGTACTAGGTAGTGTCTCGAAGCTTAGACAAAGAGTTACAACTTTCATGAAGACATCTCAACCCAGTTGTCAGTGTATACAAGTCAAATTTACAAAACACAGAACTAGAACTCCAAAGGCTAGTTTATATCTCTCGTGAAAATTTGGGGGCATGCCCCTTGTGTTTACCTATTTTTCAGCCATTTATGGTTTCAATATTTTCCTCAAACAGTCCCAAAGTCACACACAAAATAATCTTATTTCAATAGCCGTTCAATAGGCTCAAAGTCATACAAGTACAAAATCAAGCCAAGGACATGTGCGGAAATGAAGTTTAGAACAAGACAGATTTGATGTTGTTTTGCGTAACGGACACAACTGAGGCTACGCTTATCGGATTGGGATGCAATTTATACAGTTTCGAAGCTAAGATAAAGGGTTACAACTTTGATGAAGACCACTCAATCTAGTTCGTAGTGTAGCTTGGCCAAAATTTCAATGTACAAAATGAGAATCTCACAAACGGGTTAGCTAACAGCACTATGGTTAAATGACAATAACTCAGGCTACCGAAGTCCGATTAAGGTGTTCTTAGGACCGTTGAAAAGCTAAGACATAGAACTACAACTTTCATGGGTTTTAACTAAAAGTTTCCTTAAATCGCGTATACTAGGGTTTTAACTTATAATTCACTTGATAAAGCTCGGCACGAAAAATGATACAATTCACTGAGCTTGACTATCACCGTCAAAAGCCTCATAGTTTGTATTGACAGATTATATACACATAAGTGAAACGGCCATACAATAGCAGTTTATAATTTAAACAATCGAAAACGGTCGAAAACGTGAAAAACGACGTTAAGGCCAAAAGAATGTCGAAATTGGCCGAAACGGCTGGAATGGTAACAAAATAACAAAAGTAGTCCTAAACGGTCCAAAACGGCAAAAACGGTCGAGAAATGCACGTGCGTGTGCGTGAAAATGAAAATGGTACAAAACGGGTTACACGATTTGGCCCATAACTGGAGCTGTGGTTATCGGATCAAAATGTACTAGGTAGTGTCTCGAAGCTTAGACAAAGAGTTACAACTTTCATGAAGACATCTGCAACCCAGTTGTCAGTGTATACAAGTCAAATTTACAAAACACAGAACTAGAACTCCAAAGGCTAGTTTATATCTCTCGTGAAAATTTGGCGGCATGCCCGCATGTGTTTACCCTATTTCTTCTCAGCCATTTGGGTTTTCAAATATTTTCCTCAACAGTCCCAAAGTCACACACAAATATCTTATTTCAATAGCCGTTCAATAGGCTCAAAGTCATATAAGTACAAAATCAAGCCAAGGACATGTGCGGAAATGAAGTTTAGAACAAGACAGATTTGACGTTGTTTTACGTAACGGACACAACTGAGGCTACGCTTATCGGATTGGGATGAAATTTATACAGTTTCGAAGCTAAGATAAAGGGTTACAACTTTGATGAAGACCACTCAGTCTAGTTCGTAGTGTAGGTTGGCAAAAATTTCAATGTACAAAATGAGAATCTCACAAACGGGTTAGCTAACAGCACTATGGTTAAATGACAATAACTCAGGCTACCGAAGTCCGATTAAGGCGTTCTTAGGACCGTTGAAAAGCTAATACATAGAACTACAACTTTCATGGGTTTTAA
>NW_020863702.1:0-30156 GCF_003713205.1 Coffea eugenioides
ATCGGTACGTCTGGTGGGAATTTCGATTGTAGATGGTTTACTCTTGGGACTGGCCAGCTCGAGAGGTGAATTGTCTTATTTCGGATTCTTGTGCCTGAGTACTCCAGAGTTGAGGCGATGTTACGTATGTGAGATTTACATTTTGGGAACATGATTAAGATTTGTTCGATTGGAATGAGTACAAGAGATTAATGGATATTTCATTTGGATAATAGGTGATGTGAGAGACCGGACGGGGTTATTTTAGAGGTTTGGGACGATATATCCCTTTTCTTTTGATTCGCTCGTATGTTGTTACCACATGCCGTCGGTTGTATAATTGTGTATATGAATAATTGCCTAATTTGATACGTATTTGTATATTTGATCATTTGTTTCCTTGATCTGTGGAATGTTATGTGCATATATGTTTACTTGTGTAATTGGTGGTCTCGATTTTGGATACTTTAGTCAATTTGCTATTGCTATGTTTATTTACTCAAATATCTTTGGGGGGAAAAAAAACAAGGAGAGGAAAAAAAAAATATATTGTAAGAAAGACGGAAACACGGATGTGGTCGTGGCCGTGGAGCTAAGCGAGGCCAAGAATCAAGAGAAGAAAGGGAAACAATAGCTGGACAAGGACCGAGAATGCCACTTGTACTTAGGAATGTAATTGACCCATTGTTTTGCCCGACAGGCTAGCATCAAAGTTCCAGCAACTCCGTACGATGACACACTGGGTTGATCCGTATCAAGAAATCGCGGTTCTCCGAGACGAAATACAGGTTCAAAGGAGGCTAATCGAGTACTGGGAAGGGCGATGGAAGCAAGAGTATTCGGAGAAACTTGAGCTCTTACACCAAAACATGGAGCTAAAGAGGAAATACGAAGAGATTTCCAAGGAGACAGTAGCAATGGCACAAAGCAATACTTATATGGGGATTCCAGAGGAAGCTCAAAAGATAGGAATTGTAAGGCCACAACTGAAGATCTTCCATGCAAAGAAAAAGGGTAAAGCTGGAAGGCCATTTGCTAAGAGGGGCCGTGGATCGGGTGGTGTGACAAATTGTAGTTATTGTAGAAAATCCAATCATATTGAAGTGGATTGTTGGTTAAAGGGGAGGAGATGTCTGTGTTATGGGAGCGCCGAGCATCTGATTGCTAATTGCCCGGGTTTAGCGCGTGAAAAGAAAGGAACCCAACAACCAACCAAGACCGACCCTGGACTGTCAAGTGGAGAAGGGACTGGAATAAAGAACCTCGTTTCTTCTGACTCTGACGACGAAGAAGGGACAGGCCATTGGTTACTTTAACTTTGCAAGGTAAAATTTCGAGGGCGAAATTTCTTTAAGGGTGAGAGAGTGTGAGAACCCGTATTGCCCTAATATTTTCCTAGGGTTTTTCCCCTTTAATGGCATGTTTTCTGCATTTTCTGGCTAGAAATATTTTCTTGGGGAATTTTATGAGCAATTATAGTTTTTAGATAATTTTTCTAGCAGTGGATAGTTTTTGATAAAATAAGTATATAGAAAGGACGTGGGACCCACTAGTGCGGAAAGTTCGGAAAAAAATTCGGCCAATAAGGTTAGATTCCGGATACTGTGTAAAATTTATCGGGTGTTAAGAGATAAGTAGAATGTGTGAAGTGATTGATGTGAGAGGGAAAGAAAGATAAGAATGCATTAATGAGTGTGACAAGTGTCACAATATGATTGGTTGGACTTTATGGTTTACTATTCACATTTTTGACTTTTGACCAAAATTAGTTAATATCTCACAAAAATTGAAAAAACTTACCATTTCTTACCTTCTTGTGGCCGACTTTCTTGAGCTAAGAAGAAAGGAAATTCTTCAAGATTCTTGCTTCCATTTTGCTTGAATGTAATCATCCAACCATTTGATCTTGATTCCATTCCATAAAACCTTTCTATTTGGTGCTAGTAAGTAGTTTGGTGGAGTTTGTTTGAAGAGCTAAGGTGTCCAACATCTCTCTCTCTCTTAATTTCTTGGTAAGTGATGCTTGAACACCCTACTACACCTAATGATGTTTATGTTTGGCTTAGAAGTGGCTAAAGTGATGGATTATATGATTTATTTCTTTATTTGACTTGATTTGGTGAAGTTTTCAATTTTATGAGGAATTTTCTGGTTTCATATGATCTTGATGGTGTGGTTGTTTTTGATGGTTAGTAATAAGGGGCTTTGACTCTAGTAGGTGTGAATTGATGATAAATGCAATCAATTTTGGATTTGGATTGAAATGTGAAAAGTTAGGGTTCATGAACCCCTAATCTGTCCGAAATTTTAGGTCATCGATAGAGGCCGAATTGGACTTTGCTCAAAACATGAAAGTTGTAGGTATTGATGAGTTTGACGTGGCTGAAAACTTTCAGGGCATTTGGAGCAGTATAGAGTGAGTTATACCGTTTTTACTGTTGCTGTTTTTGGTGATCAGAATGTGCGAACTGCGATAGTAATTGTCTGTTTTGACTGGAATTGATTTGGATTTTGTTGATGGTGTCTTCTGATGAAATGTAGCTTGATGTCTTAGCTTTCATATTCCTTTGTAATCAATGCATTTGGACCTGTATAGACTGACTTGGACTGATTACAGTTTTGTGTGATTTGGGAACCTGCAATTACGGTTTTGGCTTGGTTTTCTGCATTTTTGACCTAGTTGTACTAGGATTTGGACTGATAGGCCTTCTACATTGTTGTAGCCCTGTCTTTAGCTTCGAGATGGTGGGTCTTACACCCTCATCCGATAAGCGTAACGTATTTTGTGCCATTACCGCATACGGAGGCCAAAACTGTTTTTGTTGATTGATCAAATGAGTTATATTTTCTGAATTTCTGGTTTGCTATTATGCTTATATATATGTATATGAAACCCTATTGGGGTTGTGATTGGTATGGCTTTATGATTCGTTATCGAGTCTCATTGTACTTGTTAGCATGTTTTAAGGCTTACTCTTATTCCGGTCATTTCCTAGCTAACTTTTGTACTTGTATTACTTGGAGCCTAGTGTACGGCTTTTGGGATATGAGATGACTTTTGTGTGAGGTTTTGGGACTGATTTGAGGAAGTAATGAAGCCTTAATGGCTGGAAAAGTAAGAAATTTAGGGGAAATGCTGTCCGATTTCTAGGCCGTTTGGTTCTTTAAGTTGGATTTGCCTTTTGATGGAAATGAAGGGCTTTTGGGTTGTTGACCCTAGGTCTTCATGTTATCTTTTTGTTTCCAAGAAAATCATGTTCTTGCACCCTTGCATTAGTATTTATTTGGCAAGGCATACGACGTGTAGTCGAGCCTCACTTGTGCATTCCGTTTGCTCGATTTGGATATGAAACCTTCAATTGGTTTATTTTGATTATGTTAGGGTTTCTTGGCGATTAAGGCCAATCTGAAGTGAAAGTTGAGCCGGTGAGTGTACCACTGCCTGCTACCCCTTTATGTGAAATATCTGAATATTTGAATACTTGATTTATGACTATTGAAGCCAAGTACTGTTTTGATCAAATAGAGGCGAGGGTGTACTTTATCACACTCGTTCTCTGGTCTGTTCATATGCCAATTTTGAACGTGTATCTGAATCTGCTATCTGTATCTGTATCTGAATCTGTTATC
The DNA here is from genome assembly GCF_003713205.1 of Coffea eugenioides. Classification (NCBI taxonomy): domain Eukaryota; kingdom Viridiplantae; phylum Streptophyta; class Magnoliopsida; order Gentianales; family Rubiaceae; genus Coffea; species Coffea eugenioides. The sequence goes on from NW_020863702.1 coordinate 3,610, forward strand.
TGTATCTGGATCTGTATCTGTTCTGACGTCGTTTGGAAGCTTGTGTCCAACGACCTTTCTGTGACTTATGAGCTCAAATCCTGTGGCTAAGTTATTCGAGTCGGGCCGGCAAGGGCTTGGACGATTAGATAACGAACCACGGTAGTCTGTTCGGGGATTTTGGGGTATTGAGACCCTTAATTCCGGTATACTCGAGTATTACCTTTTCTGTATCTGATACGGTGAGCGGGCCCGGTAAAGGGGTGTTTGGTGGACGGAATTCGGTGTAAAGAGGGGTCTACGGACACGTTGGTTCTATATACGTTGACGGAGAGTCAACTGGTTTGGATCAAGTACTGCGCTGGAAATTTGGCTCCTGAGAGCCACCTGTATCCTTCTGTTTTGAATCATTGGTTACTTTACTTTACATCTGACATGTGTATCTGATTTGTTAAAGGTGAAATGCCATGATTTTAATGCTATCTGTTCGGTACCTCATTGAGCGCAAGCTCACCCCTTTCTATTCCCTTTTGTTTTCCTTACAGGAAAATAAACACTTTTGGTCTGGATTTGACAAATGGCTGCCAAATTGAGCTAGTTAAACATATCCTTTGTATAGCTCATGTATTAAAACCCTAAGTGGACTTTTGAGGCGTTTTCTCTTTTGATTTGGCAAACCGTGTATATGTATGAACTTTTGAAAACTTATGTATGTCATTGTGGATTGTAATCGCTAAAGTTCAGATGTGAATGTTTGTTGGCTTTTTCGGTTGGGTTCTGACGGGTCGGTCACTATTCATGGCCGACTCCGGATTTCATTTTTTTATTTTGGGGTTATTTTACCATTTTGATTCATTTACGCTCGTTCGTAAGTTCCGGATCGCTATAGATAGTTCCAATCTGCATCGTGAGTCCTGGCGAGAGCTGGGCAGGCAGTCCGCTCACCCCTTTGGTTCGCCTTAGGGGAAAGTGGGGCTGTTACAATTGGTATCAGAGCCTGCTTCGCGTGGTCTCTGCGCGGAGTGAGCCTGGACTAGGTGGTGAATAGATATGAAGGATTAAGTGCTCGTTCGAGCCTAAGCTCTGAATTGTGAATGTTATAGGCCTTAACTTTTCTTGTGGTCTCTGAGGAACATAGATCGGTACGTCTGGTGGGAATTTCGATTGTAGATGGTTTACTCTTGGGACTGGCCAGCTCGAGAGGTGAATTGTCTTATTTCGGATTCTTGTGCCTGAGTACTCCAGAGTTGAGGCGATGTTACGTATGTGAGATTTACATTTTGGGAACATGATTAAGATTTGTTCGATTGGAATGAGTACAAGAGATTAATGGATATTTCATTTGGATAATAGGTGATGTGAGAGACCGGACGGGGTTATTTTAGAGGTTTGGGACGATATATCCCTTTTCTTTTGATTCGCTCGTATGTTGTTACCACATGCCGTCGGTTGTATAATTGTGTATATGAATAATTGCCTAATTTGATACGTATTTGTATATTTGATCATTTGTTTCCTTGATCTGTGGAATGTTATGTGCATATATGTTTACTTGTGTAATTGGTGGTCTCGATTTTGGATACTTTAGTCAATTTGCTATTGCTATGTTTATTTACTCAAATATCTTTGGGGGGAAAAAAAACAAGGAGAGGAAAAAAAAAATATATTGTAAGAAAGACGGAAACACGGATGTGGTCGTGGCCGTGGAGCTAAGCGAGGCCAAGAATCAAGAGAAGAAAGGGAAACAATAGCTGGACAAGGACCGAGAATGCCACTTGTACTTAGGAATGTAATTGACCCATTGTTTTGCCCGACAGGCTAGCATCAAAGTTCCAGCAACTCCGTACGATGACACACTGGGTTGATCCGTATCAAGAAATCGCGGTTCTCCGAGACGAAATACAGGTTCAAAGGAGGCTAATCGAGTACTGGGAAGGGCGATGGAAGCAAGAGTATTCGGAGAAACTTGAGCTCTTACACCAAAACATGGAGCTAAAGAGGAAATACGAAGAGATTTCCAAGGAGACAGTAGCAATGGCACAAAGCAATACTTATATGGGGATTCCAGAGGAAGCTCAAAAGATAGGAATTGTAAGGCCACAACTGAAGATCTTCCATGCAAAGAAAAAGGGTAAAGCTGGAAGGCCATTTGCTAAGAGGGGCCGTGGATCGGGTGGTGTGACAAATTGTAGTTATTGTAGAAAATCCAATCATATTGAAGTGGATTGTTGGTTAAAGGGGAGGAGATGTCTGTGTTGTGGGAGCGCCGAGCATCTGATTGCTAATTGCCCGGGTTTAGCGCGTGAAAAGAAAGGAACCCAACAACCAACCAAGACCGACCCTGGACTGTCAAGTGGAGAAGGGACTGGAATAAAGAACCTCGTTTCTTCTGACTCTGACGACGAAGAAGGTACAGGCCATTGGTTACTTTAACTTTGCAAGGTAAAATTTCGAGGGCGAAATTTCTTTAAGGGGGAGAGAGTGTGAGAACCCGTATTGCCCTAATATTTTCCTAGGATTTTTCCCCTTTAATGGCATGTTTTCTGCATTTTCTGGCTAGAAATATTTTCTTGGGGAATTTTATGAGCAATTATAGTTTTTAGATAATTTTTCTAGCAGTGGATAGTTTTTGATAAATTAAGTATATAGAAAGGACGTGGGACCCACTAGTGCGGAAAGTTCGGAAAAAAATTCGGCCAATAAGGTTAGATTCCGGATACTGTGTAAAATTTATCGGGTGTTAAGAGATAAGTAGAATGTGTGAAGTGATTGATGTGAGAGGGAAAGAAAGATAAGAATGCATTAATGAGTGTGACAAGTGTCACAATATGATTGGTTGGACTTTATGGTTTACTATTCACATTTTTGACTTTTGACCAAAATTAGTTAATATCTCACAAAAATTGAAAAAACTTACCATTTCTTACCTTCTTGTGGCCGACTTTCTTGAGCTAAGAAGAAAGGAAATTCTTCAAGATTCTTGCTTCCATTTTGCTTGAATGTAATCATCCAACCATTTGATCTTGATTCCATTCCATAAAACCTTTCTATTTGGTGCTAGTAAGTAGTTTGGTGGAGTTTGTTTGAAGAGCTAAGGTGTCCAACATCTCTCTCTCTCTTAATTTCTTGGTAAGTGATGCTTGAACACCCTACTACACCTAATGATGTTTATGTTTGGCTTAGAAGTGGCTAAAGTGATGGATTATATGATTTATTTCTTTATTTGACTTGATTTGGTGAAGTTTTCAATTTTATGAGGAATTTTCTGGTTTCATATGATCTTGATGGTGTGGTTGTTTTTGATGGTTAGTAATAAGGGGCTTTGACTCTAGTAGGTGTGAATTGATGATAAATGCAATCAATTTTGGATTTGGATTGAAATGTGAAAAGTTAGGGTTCATGAACCCCTAATCTGTCCGAAATTTTAGGTCATCGATAGAGGCCGAATTGGACTTTGCTCAAAACATGAAAGTTGTAGGTATTGATGAGTTTGACGTGGCTGAAAAATTTCAGGGTATTTGGAGCAGTATAGAGTGAGTTATGCCGTTTTTACTGTTGCTGTTTTTGGTGATCAGAATGTGCGAACTGCGATAGTAATTGTCTGTTTTGACTGGAATTGATTTGGATTTTGTTGATGGTGTCTTCTGATGAAATGTAGCTTGATGTCTTAGCTTTCATATTCCTTTGTAATCAATGCATTTGGACCTGTATAGACTGACTTGGACTGATTACAGTTTTGTGTGATTTGGGAACCTGCAATTACGGTTTTGGCTTGGTTTTCTGCATTTTTGACCTAGTTGTACTAGGATTTGGACTGATAGGCCTTCTACATTGTTGTAGCCCTGTCTTTAGCTTCGAGATGGTGGGTCTTACACCCTCATCCGATAAGCGTAACGTATTTTGTGCCATTACCGCATACGGAGGCCAAAACTGTTTTTGTTGATTGATCAAATGAGTTATATTTTCTGAATTTCTGGTTTGCTATTATGCTTATATATATGTATATGAAACCCTATTGGGGTTGTGATTGGTATGGCTTTATGATTCGTTATCGAGTCTCATTGTACTTGTTTGCATGTTTTAAGGCTTGCTCTTATTCCGGTCATTTCCTAGCTAACTTTTGTACTTGTATTACTTGGAGCCTAGTGTACGGCTTTTGGGATATGAGATGACTTTTGTGTGAGGTTTTGGGACTGATTTGAGGAAGTAATGAAGCCTTAATGGCTGGAAAAGTAAGAAATTTAGGGGAAATGCTGTCCGATTTCTAGGCCGTTTGGTTCTTTAAGTTGGATTTGCCTTTTGATGGAAATGAAGGGCTTTTGGGTTGTTGACCCTAGGTCTTCATGTTATCTTTTTGTTTCCAAGAAAATCATGTTCTTGCACCCTTGCATTAGTATTTATTTGGCAAGGCATACGACGTGTAGTCGAGCCTCACTTGTGCATTCCGTTTGCTCGATTTGGATATGAAACCTTCAATTGGTTTATTTTGATTATGTTAGGGTTTCTTGGCGATTAAGGCCAATCTGAAGTGAAAGTTGAGCCGGTGAGTGTACCACTGCCTGCTACCCCTTTATGTGAAATATCTGAATATTTGAATACTTGATTTATGACTATTGAAGCCAAGTACTGTTTTGATCAAATAGAGGCGAGGGTGTACTTTATCACACTCGTTCTCTGGTCTGTTCATATGCCAATTTTGAACGTGTATCTGAATCTGCTATCTGTATCTGTATCTGAATCTGTTATCTGTATCTGGATCTGTATCTGTTCTGACGTCGTTTGGAAGCTTGTGTCCAACGACCTTTCTGTGACTTATGAGCTCAAATCCTGTGGCTAAGTTATTCGAGTCGGGCCGGCAAGGGCTTGGACGATTAGATAACGAACCACGGTAGTCTGTTCGGGGATTTTGGGGTATTGAGACCCTTAATTCCGGTATACTCGAGTATTACCTTTTCTGTATCTGATACGGTGAGCGGGCCCGGTAAAGGGGTGTTTGGTGGACGGAATTCGGTGTAAAGAGGGGTCTACGGACACGTTGGTTCTATATACGTTGACGGAGAGTCAACTGGTTTGGATCAAGTACTGCGCTGGAAATTTGGCTCCTGAGAGCCACCTGTATCCTTCTGTTTTGAATCATTGGTTACTTTACTTTACATCTGACATGTGTATCTGATTTGTTAAAGGTGAAATGCCATGATTTTAATGCTATCTGTTCGGTACCTCATTGAGCGCAAGCTCACCCCTTTCTATTTCCTTTTGTTTTCCTTACAGGAAAATAAACACTTTTGGTCTGGATTTGACAAATGGCTGCTAAATTGAGCTAGTTAAACATATCCTTTGTATAGCTCATGTATTAAAACCCTAAGTGGACTTTTGAGGCGTTTTCTCTTTTGATTTGGCAAACCGTGTATATGTATGAACTTTTGAAAACTTATGTATGTCATTGTGGATTGTAATCGCTAAAGTTCAGATGTGAATGTTTGTTGGCTTTTTCGGTTGGGTTCTGACGGGTCGGTCACTATTCATGGCCGACTCCGGATTTCATTTTTTTTATTTTGGGGTTATTTTACCATTTTGATTCGTTTACGCTCGTTCGTAAGTTCCAGATCGCTATAGATAGTTCCAGTCTGCATCGTGAGTCCTGGCGAGAGCTGGGCAGGCAGTCCGCTCACTCCTTTGGTTCGCCTTAGGGGAAAGTGGGGCTGTTACATTCTCATACAGAAAAGAAAAACAAAACCAAAATTGAACACACACACACACACACACACACAATCTCTCTGGCAAAATGATGTCCACGTTGTTTTAATCTATGTTGTTTAGTATTTCCAAAAAGATATAATTTTTGTTAGATAAATACAGTTGCTGACAAAAATTTTTAATTTGGGAAAGAACTTTTGCTTTTTTTTTTTTTAGATTCATCCCGAATTAAAAATCTTCGCATGTACAAAAAAAAAAGAAGAAAAATTAAAACACCAAGTAAGAGTTTTATTTCACCCCAAAATAACTTTTAATGTCATAGAATAAATAGTTTTAAGGGCATTGGAGTTGCTTGCCTTGTTGGAGGGCATTGCTGGGCAACTAGACCTACTCGGGGGGCAAGAAATCGAACGGCTTAAACAAAGGAAGAAATTTACAAGATAAACAACAAAACGAGAATAGTGTAAGCCACAAACATCACTATCATAACGTTACATGACTGACAATTTCTCCTCTCTGGCTGGCTCTAGTCTAGACAAGTGTCCGAACTCGTTTCAAGACAGGATTAAAGATGAGTTCAGATTTCGCTGAGCTTATATTACATAGAGATGGCAAAAGGTTCAGTGAAGACTAAAAGTCACATATCCCCACCCCAAAAAAAGAAAGGGCACAGGGATAGAGTTGCTGGTGGTAGCGGAAGAGAGAAGGGAAAGGTGAAAAAAGCCTTGGCTTTGTGTTTTTTGGCTGTGCAATTTTTGTTTGTATTCAGGAAAACAGAATTGAGCTTTTCTTAGCTTTCATTTGGAAATATGATCATATAAACAATTGGTAGAATATGTATAGTTATGTTTTTCCTGTCATTTATTTTTGTAAACTTGGCTAGAAAGAAGATAAGGGAAAAATCATAGAGTGATGAAATGGTCTTTTGGGGATTTGGTGGATTCACCAAATGAGAATGAAAGGCTGAAAAAAGAAACACTTTTATACATAGTTAATTTTTACCACATTGATAGAGTAGATTAACGTATTAATTATGTGATCAACAAGATAATGTGATTAATGACAGAAATTAAACGACAAATAATGAAAAAAATTTAACAATTTTGAAAGTGGCATACCTCATATACCTGCCAGGAAAATTTTGCATTTGTCAGGTGATTTTGTCTTTTGGTTTATATATTAGGCTCTATATATAGCTGTTTACAGAGTTTGGAGTTATGTAGTATTCTTCAAAAATGCAAAATAAATAAATGAATAAATGAAGAAGATCCCAAATTTGGATTCATGAGAAATAATAATTCGCACAGATTATTAATAAAATTATAAAAAGGGGTCTTAAAGCTTTCATTGTTGAAGATCATTGTCATGACAGCCGCTAATATTTCCTTACAAGTCCCAAATTGGCCTTTTTATTGGTTCATGAGGTCGGTATTGGACCACTCCTTGTGACCAAAGGAGACAAAAATTTATAGGCTTGGAAAACTTTACTAGTTTGCTGCCACTGCATGGACCCAAAAAGACGTTATTTATACTGAAAAAGAAGATGAAGAAGAAGAAGAAGCAGCTTTTTCTTAGAGGACATGGACAAAGAAATGTAGCAGAAAGCGAAAAAAATCCGTACAAAACTGAAGATCACTTCGCCTTCTCGTCTTTTTTAGTTTCTCTGTGAGAACCCGTATTGCCCTAATATTTTCCTAGGGTTTTTCCCCTTTAATGGCATGTTTTCTGCATTTTCTGGCTAGAAATATTTTCTTGGGGAATTTTATGAGCAATTATAGTTTTTAGATAATTTTTCTAGCAGTGGATAGTTTTTGATAAAATAAGTATATAGAAAGGACGTGGGACCCACTAGTGCGGAAAGTTCGGAAAAAAATTCGGCCAATAAGGTTAGATTCCGGATACTGTGTAAAATTTATCGGGTGTTAAGAGATAAGTAGAATGTGTGAAGTGATTGATGTGAGAGGGAAAGAAAGATAAGAATGCATTAATGAGTGTGACAAGTGTCACAATATGATTGGTTGGACTTTATGGTTTACTATTCACATTTTTGACTTTTGACCAAAATTAGTTAATATCTCACAAAAATTGAAAAAACTTACCATTTCTTACCTTCTTGTGGCCGACTTTCTTGAGCTAAGAAGAAAGGAAATTCTTCAAGATTCTTGCTTCCATTTTGCTTGAATGTAATCATCCAACCATTTGATCTTGATTCCATTCCATAAAACCTTTCGATTTGGTGCTAGTAAGTAGTTTGGTGGAGTTTGTTTGAAGAGCTAAGGTGTCCAACATCTCTCTCTCTCTTAATTTCTTGGTAAGTGATGCTTGAACACCCTACTACACCTAATGATGTTTATGTTTGGCTTAGAAGTGGCTAAAGTGATGGATTATATGATTTATTTCTTTATTTGACTTGATTTGGTGAAGTTTTCAATTTTATGAGGAATTTTCTGGTTTCATATGATCTTGATGGTGTGGTTGTTTTTGATGGTTAGTAATAAGGGGCTTTGACTCTAGTAGGTGTGAATTGATGATAAATGCAATCAATTTTGGATTTGGATTGAAATGTGAAAAGTTAGGGTTCATGAACCCCTAATCTGTCCGAAATTTTAGGTCATAGATAGAGGCCGAATTGGACTTTGCTCAAAACATGAAAGTTGTAGGTATTGATGAGTTTGACGTGCCTGAAACATTTCAGGGCATTTGGAGTAGTGTAGAGTGAGTTATGCCGTTTTTACTGTTGCTGTTTTTGGTGATCAGAATGTGTGAACTGCGATAGTAATTGTCTGTTTTGACTGGAATTGATTTGGATTTTGTTGATGGTGTCTTCTGATGAAATGTATCTTGATGTCTTAGCTTTCATATTCCTTTGGAATCAATGCATTTGGACCTGTATAGACTGACTTGGACTGATTACAGTTTTGTGTGATTTGGGAACCTGCAATTACGGTTCTGGCTTGGTTTTCTGCATTTTTGACCTAGTTGTACTAGGATTTGGACTGAGAGGCCTTCTACATTGTTGTATCCCTGTCTTTTAGCTTCGAGATGGTGGGTCTTACACCCTCATCCGATAAGCGTAACGTATTTTGTGCCATTACCGCATACGGAGGCCAAAACTGTTTTTGTTGATTGATCAAATGAGTTATATTTTCTGAATTTCTGGTTTGCTATTATGCTTATATATATGTATATGAAACCCTATTGGGGTTGTGATTGGCATGGCTTTATGATTCGTTATCGAGTCTCATTGTACTTGTTTGCATGTTTTAAGGCTTACTCTTATTCCGGTCATTTCCTAGCTAACTTTTGTACTTGTATTACTTGGAGCCTAGTGTACGGCTTTTGGGATATGAGATGACTTTTGTGTGAGGTTTTGGGACTGATTTGAGGAAGTAATGAAGCCTTAATGGCTGGAAAAGTAAGAAATTTAGGGGAAATGCTGTCCGATTTCTAGGCCGTTTGGTTCTTTAAGTTGGATTTGCCTTTTGATGGAAATGAAGGGCTTTTGGGTTGTTGACCCTAGGTCTTCATGTTATCTTTTTTTTTCCAAGAAAATCATGTTCTTGCACCCTTGCATTAGTATTTATTTGGCAAGGCATACGATGTGTAGTCGAGCCTCACTTGTGCATTCCGTTTGCTCGATTTGGATATGAAACCTTCAATTGGTTTATTTTGATTATGTTAGGGTTTCTTGGCGATTAAGGCCAATCTGAAGTGAAAGTTGAGCCGGTGAGTGTACCACTGCCTGCTACCCCTTTATGTGAAATATCTGAATATTTGAATACTTGATTTATGACTATTGAAGCCAAGTACTGTTTTGATCAAATAGAGGCGAGGGTGTACTTTATCACACTCGTTCTCTGGTCTGTTCATATGCCAATTTTGAACGTGTATCTGAATCTGCTATCTGTATCTGTATCTGAATCTGTTATCTGTATCTGGATCTGTATCTGTTCTGACGTCGTTTGGAAGCTTGTGTCCAACGACCTTTCTGTGACTTATGAGCCAAATCCTGTGGCTAAGTTATTCGAGTCGGGCTGGCAAGGGCTTGGACGATTAGATAACGAACCACGGTAGTCTGTTCGGGGATTTTGGGGTATTGAGACCCTTAATTCCGGTATACTCGAGTATTACCTTTTCTGTATCTGATACGGTGAGCGGGCCCGGTAAAGGGGTGTTTGGTGGACGGAATTCGGTGTAAAGAGGGGTCTACGGACACGTTGGTTCTATATACGTTGACGGAGAGTCAACTGGTTTGGATCAAGTACTGCGCTGGAAATTTGGCTCCTGAGAGCCACCTGTATCCTTCTGTTTTGAATCATTGGTTACTTTACTTTACATCTGACATGTGTATCTGATTTGTTAAAGGTGAAATGCCATGATTTTAATGCTATCTGTTCGGTACCTCATTGAGCGCAAGCTCACCCCTTTCTATTCCCTTTTGTTTTCCTTACAGGAAAATAAACACTTTTGGTCTGGATTTGACAAATGGATGCCAAATTGAGCTAGTTAAACATATCCTTTGTATAGCTCATGTATTAAAACCCTAAGTGGACTTTTGAGGCGTTTTCTCTTTTGATTTGGCAAACCGTGTATATGTATGAACTTTTGAAAACTTATGTATGTCATTGTGGATTGTAATCGCTAAAGTTCAGATGTGAATGTTTGTTGGCTTTTTCGGTTGGGTTCTGACGGGTCGGTCACTATTCATGGCCGACTCCGGATTTCATTTTTTTATTTTGGGGTTATTTTACCATTTTGATTCATTTACGCTCGTTCGTAAGTTCCGGATCGCTATAGATAGTTCCAATCTGCATCGTGAGTCCTGGCGAGAGCTGGGCAGGCAGTCCGCTCACCCCTTTGGTTCGCCTTAGGGGAAAGTGGGGCTGTTACAATTGGTATCAGAGCCTGCTTCGCGTGGTCTCTGCGCGGAGTGAGCCTGGACTAGGTGGTGAATAGATATGAAGGATTAAGTGCTCGTTCGAGCCTAAGCTCTGAATTGTGAATGTTATAGGCCTTAACTTTTCTTGTGGTCTCTGAGGAACATAGATCGGTACGTCTGGTGGGAATTTCGATTGTAGATGGTTTACTCTTGGGACTGGCCAGCTCGAGAGGTGAATTGTCTTATTTCGGATTCTTGTGCCTGAGTACTCCAGAGTTGAGGCGATGTTACGTATGTGAGATTTGCATTTTGGGAACATGATTAAGATTTGTTCGATTGGAATGAGTACAAGAGATTAATGGATATTTCATTTGGATAATAGGTGATGTGAGAGACCGGACGGGGTTATTTTAGAGGTTTGGGACGATATATCCCTTTTCTTTTGATTCGCTCGTATGTTGTTACCACATGCCGTCGGTTGTATAATTGTGTATATGAATAATTGCCTAATTTGATACGTATTTGTATATTTGATCATTTGTTTCCTTGATCTGTGGAATGTTATGTGCATATATGTTTACTTGTGTAATTGGTGGTCTCGATTTTGGATACTTTAGTCAATTTCCTATTGCTATGTTTATTTACTCAAATATCTTTGGGGGGAAAAAAAACAAGGAGAGGAAAAAAAAAATATATTGTAAGAAAGACGGAAACACGGATGTGGTCGTGGCCGTGGAGCTAAGCGAGGCCAAGAATCAAGAGAAGAAAGGGAAACAATAGCTGGACAAGGACCGAGAATGCCACTTGTACTTAGGAATGTAATTGACCCATTGTTTTGCCCGACAGGCTAGCATCTAAGTTCCAGCAACTCCGTACGATGACACACTGGGTTGATCCGTATCAAGAAATCGCGGTTCTCCGAGACGAAATACAGGTTCAAAGGAGGCTAATCGAGTACTGGGAAGGGCGATGGAAGCAAGAGTATTCGGAGAAACTTGAGCTCTTACACCAAAACATGGAGCTAAAGAGGAAATACGAAGAGATTTCCAAGGAGACAGTAGCAATGGCACAAAGCAATACTTATATGGGGATTCCAGAGGAAGCTCAAAAGATAGGAATTGTAAGGCCACAACTGAAGATCTTCCATGCAAAGAAAAAGGGTAAAGCTGGAAGGCCATTTGCTAAGAGGGGCCGTGGATCGGGTGGTGTGACAAATTGTAGTTATTGTAGAAAATCCAATCATATTGAAGTGGATTGTTGGTTAAAGGGGAGGAGATGTCTGTGTTGTGGGAGCGCCGAGCATCTGATTGCTAATTGCCCGGGTTTAGCGCGTGAAAAGAAAGGAACCCAACAACCAACCAAGACCGACCCTGGACTGTCAAGTGGAGAAGGGACTGGAATAAAGAACCTCGTTTCTTCTGACTCTGACGACGAAGAAGGTACAGGCCATTGGTTACTTTAACTTTGCAAGGTAAAATTTCGAGGGCGAAATTTCTTTAAGGGGGAGAGAGTGTGAGAACCCGTATTGCCCTAATATTTTCCTAGGATTTTTCCCCTTTAATGGCATGTTTTCTGCATTTTCTGGCTAGAAATATTTTCTTGGGGAATTTTATGAGCAATTATAGTTTTTAGATAATTTTTCTAGCAGTGGATAGTTTTTGATAAATTAAGTATATAGAAAGGACGTGGGACCCACTAGTGCGGAAAGTTCGGAAAAAAATTCGGCCAATAAGGTTAGATTCCGGATACTGTGTAAAATTTATCGGGTGTTAAGAGATAAGTAGAATGTGTGAAGTGATTGATGTGAGAGGGAAAGAAAGATAAGAATGCATTAATGAGTGTGACAAGTGTCACAATATGATTGGTTGGACTTTATGGTTTACTATTCACATTTTTGACTTTTGACCAAAATTAGTTAATATCTCACAAAAAATTGAAAAAACTTACCATTTCTTACCTTCTTGTGGCCGACTTTCAAGAGCTAAGAAGAAAGGAAATTCTTCAAGATTCTTGCTTCCATTTTGCTTGAATGTGATCATCCAACCATTTGATCTTGATTCCATTCCATAAAACCTTTCTATTTGGTGCTAGTAAGTAGTTTGGTGGAGTTTGTTTGAAGAGCTAAGGTGTCCAACATCTCTCTCTCTCTTAATTTCTTGGTAAGTGATGCTTGAACACCCTACTACACCTAATGATGTTTATGTTTGGCTTAGAAGTGGCTAAAGTGATGGATTATATGATTTATTTCTTTATTTGACTTGATTTGGTGAAGTTTTCAATTTTATGAGGAATTTTCTGGTTTCATATGATCTTGATGGTGTGGTTGTTTTTGATGGTTAGTAATAAGGGGCTTTGACTCTAGTAGGTGTGAATTGATGATAAATGCAATCAATTTTGGATTTGGATTGAAATGTGAAAAGTTAGGGTTCATGAACCCCTAATCTGTCCGAAATTTTAGGTCATAGATAGAGGCCGAATTGGACTTTGCTCAAAACATGAAAGTTGTAGGTATTGATGAGTTTGAAGTGTCTGCAAAATTTCAGGGCATTTGGAGTAGTGTAGAGTGAGTTATGCCGTTTTTACTGTTGCTGTTTTTGGTGATCAGAATGTGCGAACTGCGATAGTAATTGTCTGTTTTGACTGGAATTGATTTGGATTTTGTTGATGGTGTCTTCTGATGAAATGTATCTTGATGTCTTAGCTTTCATATGCCTTTGGAATCAATGCATTTGGACCTGTATAGACTGACTTGGACTGATTACAGTTTTGTGTGATTTGGGAACCTGCAATTACGGTTCTGGCTTGGTTTTCTGCATTTTTGACCTAGTTGTACTAGGATTTGGACTGAGAGGCCTTCTACATTGTTGTATCCCTGTCTTTTAGCTTCGAGATGGTGGGTCTTACACCCTCATCCGATAAGCGTAACGTATTTTGTGCCATTACCGCATACGGAGGCCAAAACTGTTTTTGTTGATTGATCAAATGAGTTATATTTTCTGAATTTCTGGTTTGCTATTATGCTTATATATATGTATATGAAACCCTATTGGGGTTGTGATTGGCATGGCTTTATGATTCGTTATCGAGTCTCATTGTACTTGTTTGCATGTTTTAAGGCTTACTCTTATTCCGGTCATTTCCTAGCTAACTTTTGTACTTGTATTACTTGGAGCCTAGTGAACGGCTTTTGGGAAATGAGATGACTTTTGTGGGAGGTTTTGGGACTGATTTGAGGAAGTAATGAAGCCTTAATGGCTGGAAAAGTAAGAAATTTAGGGGAAATGCTGTCCGAGTTCTAGGCCGTTTGGTTCTTTAAGTTGGATTTGCCTTTTGATGGAAATGAAGGGCTTTTGGGTTGTTGACCCTAGGTCTTCATGTTATCTTTTTGTTTCCAAGAAAATCATGTTCTTGCACCCTTGCATTAGTATTTATTTGGCAAGGCATACGACGTGTAGTCGAGCCTCACTTGTGCATTCCGTTTGCTCGATTTGGATATGAAACCTTCAATTGGTTTATTTTGATTATGTTAGGGTTTCTTGGCGATTAAGGCCAATCTGAAGTGAAAGTTGAGCCGGTGAGTGTACCACTACCTGCTACCCTTTATGTGAAATATCTGAATATTTGAATACTTGATTTATGACTATTGAAGCCAAGTACTGTTTTGATCAAATGGAGGCGAGGGTGTACTTTATCACACTCGTTCTCTGGTCTGGTCATATGCCAATTTTGAATGTGTATCTGAATCTGCTATCTGTTCTGTATCTGAATCTGTTATCTGTATCTGGATCTGTATCTGTTCTGACGTCGTTTGGAAGCTTGAGTCCAACGACCTTTCTGTGACCTATGAGCTCAAATCCTGTGGCTAAGTTATTCGAGTCGGGCCGGCAAGGGCCTGGACGATTAGATAACGAACCACGGTAGTCTGTTTTGGGATCTTTGGGTATTGAGACCCTTGATTCCGGGTATACTCGAGTATTACCATTTCTGTTCAGTTACGGTGAGCGGGCCCGGTAACGGGGTGTTTGGTGGACGGAATTCGGTGTAAAGAGGGGTCTACGGACGCGTTGGTTCGATATACGTTGACGGAGAGTCAACCGGTTTGGATCAAGTACTGCGCTGGGAAATTTGGCTCCTGAGAGCCATCCGTATCCTTCTGATTTGAATCATTGGTTCTTTTGCTTTACATCTGACATGTGTATCTGCTTTGTTAAATGTGAAATGCCATGATTTTAATGCTATCTGTTTGGTACCTCATTGAGCGCAAGCTCACCCCTTTCTATTCCCTTTTGTTTTCCTTACAGGAAAATAAACACTTTTGGTCTGGATTTGACAAATGGCTGCCAAATTGAGCTAGTTAAACATATCCTTTGTATAGCTCATGTAGTAAAACCCTAAGTGGACTTTTGAGGCGTTTTCTCTTTTGATTTGGCAAACCGTGTATATGTATGAACTTTTGAAAACTTATGTATGTCATTGTGGATTGTAATCGCTAAAGTTCAGATGTGAATGTTTGTTGGCTATTTCGGTTGGGTTCTGACGGGTCGGTCACTATTCATGGCCGACTCCGGATTTCATTTTTTATTTTGGGGTTATTTTACCATTTTGATTCGTTTACGCTCGTTCGTAAGTTCCGGATCGCTATAGATAGTTCTAGTCTGATCCGTAGTCCTGGCGAGAGCTGGGCAGGCAGTTTGCTAACCCCTTTGGTTCGCCTTAGGGGAAAGTGGGGCTGTTACAAAACAAAAGGATATAAATGCATTTAATGGAGTGACAAGTGTCACACTTCCATTGGTTGGAGCCTAAGACAACTATTCACCTTTTGACTTTTTTATTACCATTTGATTAAATATCTCAAAATTGACTAAAAATTCACTCTTTCTTTCTCCATGTTGGCCAGCCATCTTGAGCTTAAGAGGGAAGAAAACTCTTCAAACTTTTAGCTACCATCTAGTGCAAATCATCCAAACCAATTGTTGAAATTTGTTTCTACTCCATAAAATCCTTCCATTTGGTGCTAGTAAGTGCTTTTGTGGAAGTGTTCAAGGAAGCTAAGGTGTCCTACAACTTTCCCTCTCTTGTGTTCTAGGTAAGTGGTGTTTGAACTTCCTCCTACACTTAATGATGCTTAATTTGTGCCTAGTGGTGGCTAAAGTGCTGAAATTTGTGGTTTATTTCTTGGTTTGAGATGAATTGGTGAAGTTTTCAATTTATTGAGGAATTTTCTGGTTTAATATGATCATGATGTTGTGGTTATCTATGATGGTTGGTAATGAAGGGTAATGACTCTAGTAGGTGTAAATGATTGGTAATTACAACCAATTTTGGATTTGGAAGGAAATGTGAAAAGTTAGGGTTTCATAACCCCCTTTCTGTCCGGTTTTGTATCATATGGTTAGAGGCCGAATTGGCCTTTTCTTAAAACATGAAAGTTGTAGGTATTGATGTGTTTGAGGTTCCTGTAAAATTTCAGGTCTTTTGGAGTAGTGTAGAGTGAGAAATGTCGATTTTACTGTTGCTGTTCTGGGTTCGTCAGGATGGCCGAACTGCGTTTGTAATTGGCTGTTTTGACTGGAATTGCGTTGGATTTGGTGGTTGAGGTCTTCTGATGAAATGTAGCTTGATGTCCTAGCTATCATATGCCTTTGGAATTTCTGCATTCGGACCTGTATAGACTGCGTTGGACTAATTACAGCATAGTGTAATTTGTAAACCTGCAATTAAGGTTCTGGTTTGGTATTTTGCATATTTGACCTAGTTGTGCTAGGATTTGGACTGAGTGGCCTTCTACATTGTTGTAGCCCTGTCTTTTAGCTTCGAGATGGTGGGTCTTGCACCCTCATCCGATAAGCGTAGCGCAATTTGTGCCATTACCGCAAACTGAGGACAAAACTGTTTTTATCCGAAAATGTTTCTAGCTTGCTTTTCGTATTTATTTTGTATTGATATGACTTGTATATCTTTTCTCTTGTTTAATATTAGGTTTCATTGGTGACTGAGGGGAATACCCGGTGGGGTATTTTGAACGTTGTTTTGCATAACTAGGTGAGTGTTCCTTGTGTGTTACGTTTCATGATTATATGGCTTGTTTGAATGATTGATAACATGTTAAATGCTTTCCATGATTGCTAAACGAGTTTTCGAGGCGAGTGTGTACTTTATCGCACTTAGCCTAAATGATTGTGAAATTTTAATGATTGAGCGATTGAAATGTTAATTGTGCATGAATGTAAGCCTTTTGGGCTGAACTGGCCATTGCCCCTTGTTACCGGTCGTCTCGAGCCAGAAGCGAACTCGGTCGGGCGATTAGGGACTTGGGTGAACGTTTCGGTATACTCGAGTATTACCTTGTAGGTTGGTGGAGCCTGGCCAAAAGCCAGGGACGGGGTGAATGAATGAATGAACGAATGTATGAACGAGGGGTTTTATTTATACAAAAATGAAATTTCAAATGAGTGAAGGTAGGGGGAATGAAAGGAGAATGAACGAATGAATGAATGAACGAATGGCTCCTTGTGAGGCCGTATCCTTTTAATGAATGTGTTTATCGCTTTCACTTATACTTGTATCTGGAATTCTTGGTTATCTGTACTGAATGCATGGAACTGCTTGTTTGTCTATGTGATCGGAACCTCACTGAGCTTTCCAGCTCATCCCTTTAGTTTTGTTTTCCTTAACAGGGGAAGGCGTGCAAGGACGAGAGCCTGTATAGACTAGCTGGGTCTAGCTCTTGATTTTCTTTTGTTATGGTTCTCGCCCTAGCTTTTGGCAAGGGTCGGATGTATGAAGTATCGAGAACTTTTGTACCCCTTTGTTTTTTGTAAGTCCTACGAGATTGGAATGTATATAAGTTCTACTTTAAGTTTTAGATTCATGTCCTATGTACTCCTGTAGTAATGAATTGGATCCTGGTTTGCTCTCTATTGAGCTTTGATTTCTGATTTGTTTGAATGAACGACTGAGTCCCGGCGAGAGTTGGGCAGGCGGCCCGCCGAACCCTCTGGTTCGCCTTAGGGAGAGGTGGGGCCGTTACAAGCAACCCATTCTTTGTTCTTAACAATGGTTTATTAGTGACTTGTGTTGGCTTAAGAGGTGATTTTATGGAAGATTTCTTGGATTAAAATGAAGTTAGTTAAATTTCTTTTTTTTTTGGATTTTCTGTTTTGATATGATGGATGTGGTTAGCCTTGAATTGATGGTTCTAAATGGTGTTAAATAGCTCTCTTGTGCGTTAATTGCGGTTATTTGCGGAAAATTTCAGTTTTCTGCGGAAATTCCAGGTTTAGGGTTTACATTTGCCCTGTTCTGGCCGGATTTATTTGGGCATGTTAGAGGCCGAATCAGGTTAGGTTAAAACAAGAAAGTTGTAGCAAATGGTGTTAACTAGTTGCCTGCAAAATTTCAGCTCAATCCGAGTACTGTAGCCTGTAAAATGACCAAAATACCCTTGACTGTCCATGAACCCTGTTTCGCGCCCAGATTTCTGTTTTCGTGGAAACTTCTTTTTTTGAACCTGAAAATACTTGATTTGGCTTTGGAGGTCTTCATAAGAAATGTAGGGTTATGTCTTGGCTTCGAAACGCCATAAGATTCATTTCAATCCGATAAGTGTAGCTTCAGTTATGGATATTGTGCCGAAAGGTGTATTTGATAGTCCATGATGTGTATGTAGTTGATTTGAGATGAAATGGTGTTGCTTGCAGGATGGAAAAGTAAGGAAATTAAGGGGATATGCTGTCCGATCTTTGAAAGCATTTGATTGCTTTGAATTTGAGTTGAAGGGCTTGAATTTGGGCAAGGCAATGATATATGATGGATGGTTCCTAAGCCGTGGAGGTGAGTGACCCTCAACTATTTCCCAAGTACTTTTGAAATGTTTCTTGTATTATTTACTCGATTGCATATCATGCGTGCTTGCATGTGAGTTCATGACATGATTTGGCTTTAATGAGTTCTTGGGGAGTCTTGTGCTGAACACCAACGTCTCCACCGTGTTTATTGTTCATGACAAGATCTGGAGCACCAACGTCGCTCCCCATTATTGTTTAACGCTAAGTGATCTATTTGAGCGTTGGGTGTTCAAGTACAATGATTTCACTGGCTCACGAGAGCAACAATACGTATATTTGATCTTGGAATCATGACATCATCGAAATGCATTATTGTGAAATATATTTGATTACTGATTTTATTGGTTACTCACTGAGTTTCTAGCTCACCCCAAAAATATTTTATTCCCCTCTACAGGGCTCGTGGCGAAGGAAGGCTTGTAGTACTTATTCATGTGGCTGGATGGATTATCTCCTGTATAGTTTGAGTTTTAGATTTCTCTTGTGTAATAGTTGGGTTTGTATGAATGTTTGGACTTGAATGGATGTACGCGTACATTCCACGCTTGGGAATTAGTTTCCGCTGCGTTTGTGATATGTAATTCTTGGAGAATTTGATGTAAATTTGAGATATATCTTGTAATTTAATTGAGGACTGTAGTGAACGACTGAGTCCCGGCGAGAGTTGGGCAGGCGGCCTGCCAAACCCTTTGGTTCGCCTTAGGGTGAGGTGGGGCTGTCACAGTTGGTATCAGAGCTTAGGCTTCAGATCTCTATAGTGTATCCTACGTTTAAAGTTTAGGATACCGGACTGTGGGTTTGATTTGAAATATCAGTGATTCTTGTAGGATTGAAAGGCGGACAAGTTGGTGTTATTTGACTCTTAGTGTTTGCATGGAATGCTTGAGTGATTCTTACGGGATGTCTTGACTTGATTGGTACAAGATGGAATGTCGAGGACGACATTCTTTTAAGGAGGGGAGTTTGTGACGCCCCGAAAGAATTAGTATGAGAACCCGGAAATTTTTATATATTTTCTAGACATTATTTTGTTTTCTTGTTTATAATTTTGTGCCTTTCTTCAAGATATTAATTTCCTATACATTTTTATAAGAGAATATAGTTTTCAAATCATTTCCTTGATTCAAGTTAGTCCACGTTGAGTTTGAAGTGTATTATAGACGTGGGACCCGCTAGTGCGGTAAATGCAATATATTTTTGACAACTTGTTGGAGTTTTGTATTAAGTGATATTATTTTACAAGGTGCTAAGAGATAATTAGAAGTTACCTACATGGATTAGTATTAGAGAGACAAAGAGATAAGCTTTAAGCTAAAAGGTGACAAGTGTCACTTTGTGATTGAAGTTGGACTTTTGACCATCTTACCTCAACTTTACTAAAACCAAAATTTGACCAAAAATCAAGACATTTTCTCCTTCTTATGGAAGAAACTTTGAGAGCAAGATAGAGAGAAAAATCTTCATCTTTCACTCCAATTTCTTACTCCAATCTTGAGTTCGAACCGATAGAATTGTAAATTACTCCATAAAAGTTGTTTACTAAGGAGATTCCAAGGTGTTTGTGGAGCTAATTCGGGAAGAAGAACTCTAAGCCATCATATCATGTCTAGCAACCCATTCTTTGTTCTTAACAATGGTTTATTAGTGACTTGTGTTGGCTTAAGAGGTGATTTTATGGAAGATTTCTTGGATTAAAATGAAGTTAGTTAAATTTCTTTTTTTTTGTTGGATTTTTCTGTTTTGATATGATGGATATGGTTAGCCTTGAATTGATGGTTCTAAATGGTGTTAAATAGCTCTCTTGTGCGTTAATTGCGGTTATTTGCGGAAAATTTCAGTTTTGTGCGGAAATTCCAGGTTTAGGGTTTACATTTGCCCTGTTCTGGCCGGATTTATTTGGGCATGTTAGAGGCCGAATCAGGTTAGGTTAAAACAAGAAAGTTGTAGCAAATGGTGTTAACTAGTTGCCTGCAAAATTTCAGCTCAATCCGAGCACTGTAGACTGTAAAATGACCAAAATACCCTTGACTGTCCATGAACCCTGTTTCGCGCCCAGATTTCTATTTTCGTGGAAACTTCTTTTTTTGAACCTGAAAATGCATGATTTGGCTTTGGAGGTCTTCATTAGAAATGTAGGGTTATGTCTTGGCTTCGAAACGCCATAAGATTCATTTCAATCCGATAAGTGTAGCTTCAGTTATGGATATTGTGCCGAAAGGTGTATTTGATAGTCCATGATGTGTATGTGGTTGATTTGAGATGAAATGGTGTTGCTTGCAGGATGGAAAAGTAAGGAAATTAAGGGGATATGCTGTCCGATCTTTAAAAGCATTTGATTGCTTTGAATTTGAGTTGAAGGGCTTGAATTTGGGCAAGGCAATGATATATGATGGATGGTTCCTAAGCCGTGGAGGTGAGTGGCCCTCAACTATTTCCCAAGTACTTTTGAAATGTTTCTTGTATTATTTACTCGACTGCATATCATGCGTGCTTGCATGTGAGTTCATGACATGATTTGGCTTTAATGAGTTCTTGGGGAGTCTTGTGCTGAACACCAACGTCTCCACCCTGTTTATTGTTCATGACATGATCTGGAGCACTAACGTTGCTCCCCATTATTGTTTAACGCTAAGTGATCTATTTGAGCGATGGGTGTTCAAGTGCAATGATTTCACTGGCTCACGAGAGCAACAATACGTATATTTGATCTTGGAATCATGACATCATCGAAATGCATTATTGTGAAAAATATTTGATTACTGATTTTATTGGTTACTCACTGAGTTTCTAACTCACCCCAAAAATATTTTATTCCCCTCCACAGGGCTCGTGGCGAAGGAAGGCTTGTAGTACTTATTCATGTGGCTGGATGGATTATCTCCTGTATAGTTTGACTTTTAGATTTCTCTTGTGTAACAGTTGGGTTTGTATGAATGTTTGGACTTGAATGGATGTACGTGTACATTCCACGCTTGGGAATTAGTTTCCGCTGCGTTTGTGATATGTAATTCTTGGAGAATTTGATGTAAATTTGAGATATATCTTGTAATTTAATTGAGGACTGTAGTGAACGACTGAGTCCCGGCGAGAGTTGGGCAGGCGGCCTGCCAAACCCTTTGGTTCGCCTTAGGGTGAGGTGGGGCTGTCACAGTTGGTATCAGAGCTTAGGCTTCAGATCTCTATAGTGTATCCTACGTTTAAAGTTTAGGATACCGGACTGTGGGTTTGATTTGAAATATCAGTGATTCTTGTAGGATTGAAAGGCGGACAAGTTGGTGTTATTTGACTCTTAGTGTTTGCATGGAATGCTTGAGTGATTCTTACGGGATGTCTTGACTTGATTGGTACAAGATGGAATGTCGAGGACGACATTCTTTTAAGGAGGGGAGTTTGTGACGCCCCGAAAGAATTAGTATGAGAACCCGGAAATTTTTATATATTTTCTAGACATTATTTTGTTTTCTTGTTTATAATTTTGTGCCTTTCTTCAAGATATTAATTTCCTATACATTTTTATAAGAGAATATAGTTTTCAAATCATTTCCTTGATTCAAGTTAGTCCACGTTGAGTTTGAAGTGTATTATAGACGTGGGACCCGCTAGTGCGGTAAATGCAATATATTTTTGACAACTTGTTGGAGTTTTGTATTATGTGATATTATTTTACAAGGTGCTAAGAGATAATTAGAAGTTACCTACATGGATTAGTATTAGAGAGACAAAGAGATAAGCTTTAAGCTAAAAGGTGACAAGTGTCACTTTGTGATTGAAGTTGGACTTTTGACCATCTTACCTCAACTTTACTAAAACCAAAATTTGACCAAAAATCAAGCCATTTTCTCCTTCTTATGGCAGAAACTTTGAGAGCAAGATAGAGAGAAAAATCTTCATCTTTCACTCCAATTTCTTACTCCAATCTTGAGTTCTAACCGATAGAATTGCAAATTACTCCATAAAAGTTGTTTACTAAGGAGATTCCAAGGTGTTTGTGGAGCTAATTCGGGAAGAAGAACTCTAAGCCATCATATCATGTCTAGCAACCCATTCTTTGTTCTTAACAATGGTTTATTAGTGACTTGTGTTGGCTTAAGAGGTGATTTTATGGAAGATTTCTTGGATTAAAATGAAGTTAGTTAAATTTCTTTTTTTTTGTTGGATTTTTCTGTTTTGATATGATGGATATGGTTAGCCTTGAATTGATGGTTCTAAATGGTGTTAAATAGCTCTCTTGTGCGTTAATTGCGGTTATTTGCGGAAAATTTCAGTTTTGTGCGGAAATTCCAGGTTTAGGGTTTACATTTGCCCTGTTCTGGCCGGATTTATTTGGGCATGTTAGAGGCCGAATCAGGTTAGGTTAAAACAAGAAAGTTGTAGCAAATGGTGTTAACTAGTTGCCTGCAAAATTTCAGCTCAATCCGAGCACTGTAGACTGTAAAATGACCAAAATACCCTTGACTGTCCATGAACCCTGTTTCGCGCCCAGATTTCTATTTTCGTGGAAACTTCTTTTTTTGAACCTGAAAATGCATGATTTGGCTTTGGAGGTCTTCATTAGAAATGTAGGGTTATGTCTTGGCTTCGAAACGCCATAAGATTCATTTCAATCCGATAAGTGTAGCTTCAGTTATGGATATTGTGCCGAAAGGTGTATTTGATAGTCCATGATGTGTATGTGGTTGATTTGAGATGAAATGGTGTTGCTTGCAGGATG
Source organism: Coffea eugenioides (assembly GCF_003713205.1). Classification (NCBI taxonomy): domain Eukaryota; kingdom Viridiplantae; phylum Streptophyta; class Magnoliopsida; order Gentianales; family Rubiaceae; genus Coffea; species Coffea eugenioides. Next base: position 26,723 of record NW_020863702.1, read on the forward strand.
GAAAAGTAAGGAAATTAAGGGGATATGCTGTCCGATCTTTAAAAGCATTTGATTGCTTTGAATTTGAGTTGAAGGGCTTGAATTTGGGCAAGGCAATGATATATGATGGATGGTTCCTAAGCCGTGGAGGTGAGTGGCCCTCAACTATTTCCCAAGTACTTTTGAAATGTTTCTTGTATTATTTACTCGACTGCATATCATGCGTGCTTGCATGTGAGTTCATGACATGATTTGGCTTTAATGAGTTCTTGGGGAGTCTTGTGCTGAACACCAACGTCTCCACCCTGTTTATTGTTCATGACATGATCTGGAGCACCAACGTTGCTCCCCATTATTGTTTAACGCTAAGTGATCTATTTGAGCGTTGGGTGTTCAAGTGCAATGATTTCACTGGCTCACGAGAGCAACAATACGTATATTTGATCTTGGAATCATGACATCATCGAAATGCATTATTGTGAAATATATTTGATTACTGATTTTATTGGTTACTCACTGAGTTTCTAGCTCACTCCAAAAATATTTTATTCCCCTCCACAGGGCTCGTGGCGAAGGAAGGCTTGTAGTACTTATTCATGTGGCTGGATGGATTATCTCCTGTATAGTTTGAGTTTTAGATTTCTCTTGTGTAATAGTTGGGTTTGTATGAATGTTTGGACTTGAATGGATGTACGCGTACATTCCACGCTTGGGAATTAGTTTCCGCTGCGTTTGTGATATGTAATTCTTGGAGAATTTGATGTAAATTTGAGATATATCTTGTAATTTAATTGAGGACTGTAGTGAACGACTGAGTCCCGGTGAGAGTTGGGCAGGCGGCCCGCCAAACCATTTGGTTCGCCTTAGGGTGAGGTGGGGCTGTAACAGTTGGTATCAGAGCTTAGGCTTCAGATCTCTATAGTGTATCCTACGCTTGAAGTTTAGTATACCGGACTGTGGGTTTGATTTGAAATATCAGTGATTCTTGTAGGATTGAAAGGCGGACAAGTTGGTGTTATTTGACTCTCAGTGTTTGCTTGGAATGCTTGAGTGATTCTTGCGGGATGTCTTGACTTGATTGGTACAAGATGGAATGTCGAGGACGACATTCTTTTAAGGAGGGGAGTTTGTGACGCCCCGAAAGAATGAGTGTGAGAACCCGAAAATTTTTATATATTTTCTAGACATTATTTTGTTTTTTTGTTTATAATTTTGTACCTTTCTTCAAGATATTAATTTCCTATACATTTTTATAAGAGAATATAGTTTTCAAATCATTTCCTTGATTCAAGTTAGTCCACGTTGAGTTTGAAGTGTATTATAGACGTGGGACCCGCTAGTGCGGTAAATGCAATATATTTTTGACAACTTGTTGGAGTTTTGTATTATGTGATATTATTTTACAAGGTGCTAAGAGATAATTAGAAGTTACCTACATGGATTAGTATTAGAGAGACAAAGAGATAAGCTTTAAGCTAAAAGGTGACAAGTGTCACTTTGTGATTGAAGTTGGACTTTTGACCATCTTACCTCAACTTTACTAAAACCAAAATTTGACCAAAAATCAAGCCATTTTCTCCTTCTTATGGCAGAAACTTTGAGAGCAAGATAGAGAGAAAAATCTTCATCTTTCACTCCAATTTCTTACTCCAATCTTGAGTTCTAACCGATAGAATTGCAAATTACTCCATAAAAGTTGTTTACTAAGGAGATTCCAAGGTGTTTGTGGAGCTAATTCGGGAAGAAGAACTCTAAGCCATCATATCATGTCTAGCAACCCATTCTTTGTTCTTAACAATGGTTTATTAGTGACTTGTGTTGGCTTAAGAGGTGATTTTATGGAAGATTTCTTGGATTAAAATGAAGTTAGTTAAATTTCTTTTTTTTTGTTGGATTTTTCTGTTTTGATATGATGGATATGGTTAGCCTTGAATTGATGGTTCTAAATGGTGTTAAATAGCTCTCTTGTGCGTTAATTGCGGTTATTTGCGGAAAATTTCAGTTTTGTGCGGAAATTCCAGGTTTAGGGTTTACATTTGCCCTGTTCTGGCCGGATTTATTTGGGCATGTTAGAGGCCGAATCAGGTTAGGTTAAAACAAGAAAGTTGTAGCAAATGGTGTTAACTAGTTGCCTGCAAAATTTCAGCTCAATCCGAGCACTGTAGACTGTAAAATGACCAAAATACCCTTGACTGTCCATGAACCCTGTTTCGCGCCCAGATTTCTATTTTCGTGGAAACTTCTTTTTTTGAACCTGAAAATGCATGATTTGGCTTTGGAGGTCTTCATTAGAAATGTAGGGTTATGTCTTGGCTTCGAAACGCCATAAGATTCATTTCAATCCGATAAGTGTAGCTTCAGTTATGGATATTGTGCCGAAAGGTGTATTTGATAGTCCATGATGTGTATGTGGTTGATTTGAGATGAAATGGTGTTGCTTGCAGGATGGAAAAGTAAGGAAATTAAGGGGATATGCTGTCCGATCTTTAAAAGCATTTGATTGCTTTGAATTTGAGTTGAAGGGCTTGAATTTGGGCAAGGCAATGATATATGATGGATGGTTCCTAAGCCGTGGAGGTGAGTGGCCCTCAACTATTTCCCAAGTACTTTTGAAATGTTTCTTGTATTATTTACTCGACTGCATATCATGCGTGCTTGCATGTGAGTTCATGACATGATTTGGCTTTAATGAGTTCTTGGGGAGTCTTGTGCTGAACACCAACGTCTCCACCCTGTTTATTGTTCATGACATGATCTGGAGCACCAACGTTGCTCCCCATTATTGTTTAACGCTAAGTGATCTATTTGAGCGTTGGGTGTTCAAGTGCAATGATTTCACTGGCTCACGAGAGCAACAATACGTATATTTGATCTTGGAATCATGACATCATCGAAATGCATTATTGTGAAATATATTTGATTACTGATTTTATTGGTTACTCACTGAGTTTCTAGCTCACTCCAAAAATATTTTATTCCCCTCCACAGGGCTCGTGGCGAAGGAAGGCTTGTAGTACTTATTCATGTGGCTGGATGGATTATCTCCTGTATAGTTTGAGTTTTAGATTTCTCTTGTGTAATAGTTGGGTTTGTATGAATGTTTGGACTTGAATGGATGTACGCGTACATTCCACGCTTGGGAATTAGTTTCCGCTGCGTTTGTGATATGTAATTCTTGGAGAATTTGATGTAAATTTGAGATATATCTTGTAATTTAATTGAGGACTGTAGTGAACGACTGAGTCCCGGCGAGAGTTGGGCAGGCGGCCCGCCAAACCCTTTGGTTCGCCTTAGGGTGAGGTGGGGCTGTTGTGACGCCCCGAAAAGAATGAGAGTGAGAACCCGGAAATTTTATAATTTTTTAGGGTTTATTTTTTTTAATCGCCCGCCTTTTCTACATTTTCTTTATTAGAAAAATTCCCCAGATAAAGTTTATGAGCAAAGATAGTTTTAAA
>NW_020863703.1:0-20811 GCF_003713205.1 Coffea eugenioides
GCCCCTGTTCAATAAATGTTCCACATATGAATCCAACCCATCAAACATAACTATCACATCAAATTGAATTACTGGAAACAAAGTACCCTGAAGCTCCAGCAGAAGCCAAGAGAATCTCATATGCAGTTTCACGGAGATCATCATCCATAATACCTGAAAAGAATTGAAAAGCAGTTTATATTGACAGCAGCAATCATAGCCGCAATTTTTTTTTATTTCTTGTTTAACAGCATAAAAGTGACCAAAAGCAAGTTCTTCACAATTCTTATACTAAACCCCCATATCTGAATCACTTTCGTCAACAGCACAATACTTAAATCCTCAATTGTTTACAACATGAGGGTTTTTTGGCCCGTAAAACTTAATCATATTTTACAAGGAGACATGAATTATGACTTCTAACGACTTTGATGCACAAGGCACAAGAGAAGGGACCTGGTCAAGGAACAATGGACAAAATCCCCCATCAGCTTCCCAAGGAATTATAGATTCGTTAACACGTATCTTGGACCACTTGACTTATTGCCGATTGATTTTGAAAAGCTCCAGTTCTTCATTAGACACTTTCATGATGTTACATGGACAAGGATCTTATGCAAATTTTCTAAGTATAAGATAGCATATAACATCATATCCATCCAGGGTGTGTTTCTTTTGGTTGTAGTTTCTGCTTTTAGCATATTTGGCAAATATTAAGCTGATATAAGCTGATTCTGCAAAGTAGCCTAGAAATGCTTTTGGAAATGGCTTTGAGCTTTTCAAAGCATCTAAAACAAAAAGGGCTTTTCATTTTTGCAAGACTTTTCAATAATTATTTTCTGATAATCAGTTTTGAAATAGCACAACCAACAGCTAACAAGCCCAAATACTTTTTTAAGATTAGGGTTATGACTTAGTTTTGCAATTGAATGGCAATGAATCGGATATAGCATATGCTGCCATATAATGTGGTTATTTAGACTTCAAAAGTATTCCAAAATGCATTTCATGTCAACAGTCATATGCTTCTAATTTACACTTATCTATGTCTTGGAATCCATACATTACAAAGTGCTCTTGCAATTCAAGACCAGGTCAAGGGAATCAAGTTTCTATCAATTTGTCAAAAGCACTTATTGCAACAAACTAATCCTAAAGACAGTAATACGGCTAAGATGATATTGATCCGGTCTCTTCTGTCCTTTCTCTCATCCATCAAACCTAAAACAAGCCCATGGTACAAGCTAGGTACTATTGAGGAATTAGCTCGCAGTGCATATCTTCCTTGATTTGCTGATCCTTTGGGAGTAATTGACATATTCCTAAGAAAACCTCAGAGGAATTTCTAAAGAAGAAGAAAAGGGAAGGAAATGGCAGAATTTCTAAAGCATTACCTCACTTCCTCACCTACGAAGCTTAATCTTTTTCCTATAAAAAGCCCAACCACAAGCCACCAAACAACATAAAAAAACCAAAGATGTGCACTCCCATTAATCTCAGTAAGCAGCTCCATTTAGCAATCATTTCCAAGAAAAACACAACCAGAAAGCACCAAACTCCATAAAAAGGCCAAAGATGTCCCATCTAAGTACTTACTAGAAGCCCCAGTTTAACAATAGTTTCGACCTAATACCTTCTTCCCAATTAACACACCCCTCCAGGGGCTCCTTTTCCCATCGTCCCACCTTTTGGCCCTGAATTTGGCACTATCCCCACAGCAAGTAGTTTTCGTTGTTGTCTGTGGTATGATAAAGCTACTCCTACACCAGCCGTACAATAAAACTATTTAAATTATCCATCACAAATTTGTTCTTTTCCTTAGCTAAAGAACTGTACTTATCACAGATCCACCATCCCCTGAATATGATTGAATCAAATAAAATGATTACCATACTTTCCTCTCAAACAACATACGGTGCAAACAGGTCGGCACTTTTAACAGCATAATCAACATTATTCGAGTCTATTTTGACAACAGGTCCGGAAAGCAAAACTTTTGCCATTCCTCTTTTGCATATTGACCAGAAAAAAATCACTGATACTGCACTCTTCAAATTCATACCCAACATGACAATTACACGGAAACTCAAATTGGGACCTTGTGCCAGGCAACTTCATTTGTTGAAATAGATAAAAGTTGAATGATTCAGATAATTTAAGACAGCAGCGGTGATCACTTTGAACAATCCAAATAAAGCCACAGCAATAATTTATTTTTCACAGTTATGAACACAACTACACAGAACAAATTCCTTCTAAAAAGTTTTGCAGGAATGTTATAAATTTTGTTCCAACCCAAAATGTAGTTAAAAAGGATGCGGCATCTCATCAAGAATTTAACTGGCCAATGCTGCCATGCTCAAAACTCAAAGGTGCAAACTTTAGTAACATTTAACCTCCAAATCGCATAGCGCCAGACTTTTTAAAGTCCCAGGTAATATATCAAGAGGAAAACAGATATATCTTATGTAGTTTTGAAAACGCTTTCAGTCAAAAACATCCCTTCCAGCTTAATAGCTGCACAAGAGAACAACTAAACTAACATTTATCAAGCTTCAGTTCTAAACCAACCATTTAGAAAACAGCCAAAACCACCAATATCAAAAAACACTTTCAACTAAAAAGATGCTGCTTTTAATTTAGCACTGCAGAGACTGATTAAGTAAGACAATACCAAACATCTTGCAACACGGGGAGAAATGCAGATATCAAAATTGATTTTTTAAAAGTAAAATATGCGGCATTGGCTACCATGAACAGACGAGATATTTGTTTATTTAACATCAATAGGCACAAAGCTCTTGGCGGATTCTTGTACTTTCATCTCTCCACCATGCACTTTAATTTTGTGTTCAATCAGCACTAACCAACTTCAGCTGAAGACAAGTATTGACTAAACTATGCTGACAAGTTTTCAAGAACATTCATAAATCATTAACCTGTGGCAAATGAAGGCAATCCAAGCTCCAGATCAGCAGCATCATTCAGAACTCGTCTAGAGTATCGCTGACTATCAACTTCTTCCAAATCTTCATCATCATCAAAATCATCAATGTCATCGATAGTCAACTCTTGAACTTGTGTGGAGTTAAGAGACTGGGACTTTGATAGATTTAACAAATTTTCATCTTCTGCAGAATCAAGAGTCTCTGGAGTTGCTAGACTTGGCAAAATGGGGGATGGCATAATACTGTGGAGAAGAGGAGGTTCCCTTCTTGGAGGTGAACCTGAAGAAATAGGATCCGTAACCAAAAAGAATTCATCGGCAGGACCTGCTTTATTCTTACTCAAAGAAAAAACAATAAATATAAAACTCCATATTAGGCTACAACCGTAAGCAGCTCAAATCAAAATGAAAAACACTCAAAAAAGAGTATGAAGAGTTTAAAATTTCAAGCTTTACCATATTTGGGAACAAAGTACTGTCATGATACTCTCTAATAGCTTCTGAGAGGTCAAGCATTTCTCCTGCATTAATTTAAACAGCTTGCTTAATTCCAGTCCTCCCAATGAAAATCAGGGAACAAAATTTTTAAGAATACTAATTAAACATTTCAGGACCTTTCTTGGCACAATTCAAAACATGGTCAACACTGACTTGATCCAGATCCACATCATCCAACGAAACTGCTCCTGGGGGCATTACCACCTTCTTGATTAAGCTACCAGATAAAATGAAACTCAGCAGCACTCTCCTGTCCCGCCTATATCGCTGCAGAACTCCAACCACACCCTCCCTATTCAGATTTCAACAAAAATAGCTATCAAAAGTCAACTTTCTCATAATGGATCACTCATTAAACCTAAGTTCTATCCCTCACCATAATTTAACACCAAAATTTTGCCAGATACATCCATAAATCTTAAACAACTCGTACCACATTCTCAAGAGAAACAATAATCTGTTTCTCTGTTTAATTAAAACATCAAAACTTCCTTCCAACTAATCAGCAACATTACCAATAACACCAATAATATTAACAGTAGTAATAATGATAATGAGAGGAATTTAATAGCTCAATAATGCAATACACAAGTAAAGAAAACCAGTGCAATAGAAGTTTAGCTGCATTGTCTCCTCATCACAACAGTCGAAGCAAATCTTACTACTATTTTACATTAATCACCGCCATTAAAGCACATAAACAAATGAATTACGCCGGTTTTACGTACTCTTCCATCTCAAAATTGAATTGGTCGAGCTGAAGAGAACTGCTGCACCAGTAACTTCACTTTTGCTTTGCTTTCGACTTTGATTAACCGCCCGGCGATGAAGAAACAGCAGATTTGACTAGGATTGGAGTGAAATTTCTCGAAGTGAGGAAGGGAAACTGGGTTTTTTTTTTTTTTTTGGCTGTGAATTTTGAGCTGAATTAATTGGATTTAAGTTGTGAATGGGATTTTCACATTTCTTTTCGCTTCTTGCGATTTCTTTGCTTTATTTTATTATTTTCCTGTCTACTTCTACGAGTAGGGAGTGGCAGGAGTGTCAACGGGTCGGGTTTGGATTCGGACCCGACCTGAATTCGATAAAAATTTTCTGACTTTGGATTGAAAAATAATTTTGATACTCGAACTCAAATTTAGACCCGTTTACTCTAACAAAAACGGGTCGGATACGGAATATAGGATTCCTACCCGTATTCGACCCGGATCCGACCAATATATTAATAATTATAAAATACAAATATTTTTAAATACATTCTTTTACTGTTTTAACAATTTAGTAATGACTTTGTAAATTGATTTATGGTTAGTTTTGAATTGACTATTGTGAGTTATTTGTTATTTAGTTTTGTAATTTGATTTGTTTAAGTTGGAGATTGGATTTGTGATTGGTTTTGGATTTAATTTTGGAATATTTAAATATGGACGTTTTAGATCCGAACCTGTCGAACCTAGTTCTGAAACTCTAAGATCAAGACCCGTCGGATATACAAGTCGAGTATTGAAAATTTCAGATCCAAACCCGATCCACTAACACCCCTGGGACTGGAGTGAAAGGGTAATGTAATCTCAACTGTATCATTGGGCTTGTGAGCATTGCAGATTCTTTCAAAATTCCTTTTAAATATTCTACCCCCTACTGCCCCACATGCATGTATGTGTATGTATATATATATACCCTACTGCCCCACATGCATGTATGTGTATGTATATATATATATATATATATATATGTAGAAACACACGTGTGTGTTGGTGGGGCCTTACTGGTAAGCTGTGACAGCCCCACTTTCCTCAAATGCGAACCAGAGGGGTTAGCGAACTGCCTGCCAAACTCTCGTCGAGACTCACTACTATCCATAATTCAAAAGTTAGAAATACTTCAAATATTTTCAATATACATTTAAAGTATTTCAAAACATTTCATACTTAAAATTAGTTAACTTTCAAGTTTAAATACAACCTAAAAAATATGTACTACAGTCATTTACTATAATACAACTTAAAGTCTCCAAAAGAAAATAACTCAGTACTATTCGTAAGCACTCTCGGTCTTGAACCATGTTGAGGAAAAGAAAAGGAGTGGAATAAGCTAAACAGCCCAGTGAGGTTCCAAAACACACAAGCAGTTCTAACAAATCAAGTAAATTAAGCATAACGCACATATGGTTCAAAATTTCACATTGGCACATTAAAATGAGACATTTACCATTTTACAGAAAGAAACACACATTAAAAGGATACGGTGTTCAAGTGGAACTATTTCGATCAGTTTCACCTTATAACTCCAATAATTCCCTCGGTTCGTTTGGTCATCGCCTTATTCCTCCAGTAGTAATACTCGAGTATACCAAAACGGTGACTCAGGATTCCAACCTATTTGACTGAACCCAGTTCTGGCTCGAGCAAGTTAGCAACCAAGGGCAGGGTCCAGTTTAGCTAAGAGCTTACAACATGCGCAAATAATCAAATAAACCGGTAAATGGTAGAAATTCACGGTTAAATTGTAGAAATTTGTTATTTTAGTAGGTTGAGTGTGAGAACCCTCACTTTAAAACACAATTTTCCCAAATTACTTGCCTTACTCTAGGATGTAAATCACTTATTATATGCCCTTGCAGTATATTCTACATGTGTTACAACATTTTCCATGCATTACATTTCATTTCCTTTTACTTGAAGTAAAACATTTTCTTGAGTTGGTTTTAAATAATTCACCACTTGGATTTTTTCAAGTGTTCTTTTATTTGTGGTAGGGACTTTATATGAGGGATTAGAGGTGTTAAATAAGTATTGGTACATTTAGAAGGGTTGAAACATTATTAGTCAAAGAATTAAGAGAAATTTTGGATAGGCCTGTCAACGGGTCGGGTCCGGGTCGGAATTAATAAATCCGGACCCGGACCCGTTATACTGCATTAGTTCCGGATTCAGCCTGAATACCCGACGGGTCTTCTAATCTTTCTACCGGATCCACACCGACGGGTCCCAGATCCGGGTCAGGCCTACCCGGCAAAAAAAATGTCTTGCCTGCCTAATGTTGATCAACTTTGTTTAAAAGTTTAATGTTGATCAACCCAGTGCTGCTTGGGTTGGTTTTATTTACTCAATACGTTGGTTTTTGGCAAGTGAAGTGTACTTACCATATTATTATTTGGCCAAAGAGGTGCTGGTAAACTTACAAATACAACAAACTACCAGTCATTAGTCAACAACCCGACTTTAGCAGCAGTCCCGAGGTTCACAATCTTGAGTTAAAACTATTGATGATGATGTAGAAAATAATCATCACAAGCCAAATACACACAGGATAGTTGTATGAACTCAAGGGCACACGGACAAAAAAGATTTGAGAGCCATAGCAAAAGAAAATTCAAACTGAGTAAAATATTATTGATGAGCGGACCCCTACTATCCAAACACTTATATTTAGTTGCTCCGCCAGCTAATCAGGACAACACGGTACTAATACTGAAGAACGAAGGAGAATGAAAGAATACACCAAAACCATAAAAAGTTGGTGGCCAGCGTTGGGCTTGCTGCAACCGTCAGGCGTCACGGTGGACTAGCGGAGCCGCGGAGGTAGAGCAAAAGAGGAGAAGTCTCACAGAAGAGCTGGGCTTGCTTCTTTGGAGCTGGCCAAACCCGGCGATTTCATTGGAGCTGGGGATGGAGAGCAAAATAGAAGCGTCGCCGGTCCCGGTGTCTAGTGACTGGCAGAGGCGGGACTCGGGAGGCAGAGCAAAAGAGAAGAGAGTGCGGCGGCGGTGGGTATTAGGGTTAAACAAAATTGGGAATGAAAGTAAGTATTGATATGAATAATTATTACATATAGGTATATATTTTTAATTATTAATTAATTAAAACGGGTCCGGGTCGGATACTGGTCGAAATGGTATATTCCGTATCCGACCCGTAATTTTATTAGATAATATGGGTCCGGGTCCGGGTCCGGGTCCGGGTTGCGGATCTATATATCTATCCGTACCCGACAAATATTGGCGGGTTTTGAACAAGAAGTGGGCTATGTGGCAAAACCCTAACCAAGTATTTTGTTTGACCAAAGGTTAGATGTAACAGCCCCACTTTCCCCTAAGGCGAACCAAAGGGGTGAGCGGACTGCCTGCCCAACTCTTGCCAGGACTCACGATGCAGACTAGAACTATCTATAGCGATCCGGAACTTACGAACGAGCGTAAACGAGTCAAAATGGTAAAATAACCCAAAATAAAAAAAATGAAATCCGGAGTCGGCCATGAATAGTGACCGACCCGTCAGAACCCAACCGAAATAGCCAACAAACATTCACATCCGAACTTTAGCGTTTACAAATCAAAATGACATACAAAAGTTTTCAAATTTGCCAAATCAAAAGAGACAACGCCCCAAAAGTACACTTAGGGTTTTAATACATGAGCTATACAAAAGATATGTTCAACTAGCTCAATTTGGCAGCCATTTGTCAAATCTAGACCAAAAGGGTTTATTTTCCTGTAAGGAAAACAAAAGGAATAGAAAGGGGTGAGCTTGCGCTCAATGAGATACCAAACAGATAGCATTAAAATCATAGCATTTCACATTTAACAAATCAGGTACACATGTCAGAGGTAAAGCAAAAGAACCAATGATTCAAATCAGAAGGATACGGGTGGCTCTCAGGAGCCAAATTTCCCAGCGCAGTACTTGATCCAAACCGGTTGACTCTCCGTCAACGTATATAGAACCAACGCGTCCGTAGACCCCTCTTTACACCGAATTCCGTCCACCAAACACCCCTTTACCGGGCCCGCTCACCGTAACCGAACAGAAATGGTAATACTCGAGTATACCGGAATCAAGGGTCTCAATACCCAAAAATCCCCGAACAGACTACCGTGGTTCGTTATCTAATCGTCCAGGCCCTTGCCGGCCCGACTCGAATAACTTAGCCACAGGATTGAGCTCATAGGTCATAGAAATCCGAACAGATGCAGACACAGATAACAGATTCAAATTTTGCATAGTAAATTGGCATATGAACAGACTAGAGAACGAGTGTGATAAAGTACACCCTCGTCTCGAACAAATAAACAGATTGCAGAGCAGAAATCAAGTTAAACAGCAATGGAGGGGAGTGGTACACTCACCGGCTCAACTTCAAAAGTTTTTACTTCAGATTGGCCTTAATCGCCAAGAAACCCTAAAATAATCAAAATAAACCAATTGAAGGTTTCATATCCAAAATCGAGTAAACGGAATGCACAAGTGAGGCTCGACTACACGTCGTACGCCTTGCCCAAAAATACTAATGCAAGGGTGCAAAAACATGATTTTCTTGGAAACAAAAGATAACATGAAGACCTAGGGTCAACAACCCAAAAGCCCTTCATTTCCATCAAAAGGCAAATCCAACTTAAAGAACCAAACGGCCTAGAAAATCGGACAGCATTTCCCCTAAATTTCTTACTTTTCCAGCCATTAAGGCTTCATGATTTCCTCAAATCAGTCCCAAAACCTCACACAAAAGTCATCTCATATCCCAAAAGCCGTTCACTAGGCTCAAAGCAATACAAGTACAAAAGTTAGCTAGGAAATGACCGGAATAAGAGTAAGCCTTAAAACATGCAAACAAGTACAATGAGACTCGATAACGAATCATAAAGCCATGCCAATCACAACCCCAATAGGGTTTCATATACATATATAAGCATAATAGCAAACCAGAAAATCAGAAAATATAACTCATTTGATCAATCAACAAAAACAGGTTTGGCCTCCGTATGCGGTAATGGCACAAAATGCGCTACACTTATCGGATGAGGGCGTAAGACCCACCATCTCGAAGCTAAAAGACAGGGCTACAACAATGTAGAAGGCCTCTCAGTCCAAATCCTAGCACAACTAGGTCAAATGTGCCAAATACTAAACCAGAATTACCAAAACAGGTTTGCAAAACACACAAAACTGTAATGAACACAACTCAGTCTATACAAGTCCAAATGCCGAAATTCCAAAGGCATAAGCTAGCTAAGACATCCAGCTACATTTCATCAGAAGACACCAACTTCAAAATCCAAACCAATGCCAGTCAAAATAGACAATTACTATCGCAGTTCGCACATTCTGTTCACCCAGAACAGCAACAGTAAAAACGGCATAACTCACTCTACACTACTCCAAATGCCCTGAAATTTTGCAGGCACTTCAAACTCATCAATACCTACAACTTTCATGTTTTGAGCAAAGTCCAATTCGGCCTCTATCTATGACCTAAAATTTCGGACAGAATGTTCAACCAAGAACCCTAATTTTCCAGAAATTCTTCCAAATTCAAAATTGATTGCAATTTCCTATCATATGCACCTACTAGAGCTAAAGCCCCTTATCAACAACCATAAAAAACAACCACACCATCAAGATCATATGAAACCAGAAAATTCATCATAAAATTGAAAACTTCACCAAAACACTTCAAACCAAGAAACAAGTCACATAATCCATCACTTTAGGTCCCATTAAGCACCATATAAGCATCAATAAGTGTAGTGGAATGTTTAATCATCACTTACCTAAGAAATAAGAGAAGAGGAGTTGTAGACCACCCTAGCTCTTCAAGAAAACTTCACCAAACAACCTCTATCACCAACTAGAAAGATTTTTATGGAGTAGAAATGGATGTAAGCAAATGTTTTTGGGTGATTTACACCAAGTAGTAGCTAGAACTTGAAGAGTTTCTTCTTCCTTCCTTGCACAAGAGGTTCGGCCAACAAGAGGTAAGAAATGGTAATTTTTTGTGCATTTTTGAGATATTTAACCAATTTTTGGTCAAAAGTCAAAATAGTGAATAGTAAATCTTAAGTCAAACCACTAAGAGGGTGACACTTGTCACCTCATTAATGCAAGCTTATCACTTCTTATACCTCTCACATCAATCAAATCTCACTCTCTACTTATCTCTTACCACCCGATAAATTTTACACAGTGTAGACACCAAATTTTGGTGTAATTTCATTTACTAATTATTTTTTTTTAGTCTGTGCTCGTTTTTTTCACTTTTTGGTTTTTAGTTTTTTAGTTTTTTGTGTTATTATTATTTTTAAGTTTTTAGCATAGAATTTCTTGAAAATGAAAAAAAAGGAAAAAGAAGAAAAAAGTGAAAAATGATGAAAAATGAAAAATGAAAGGAAAAGAATGAAAATGGCAAAAATAGGTGGAAGTGTGCATGTTGAACAAGTGTACAAAACAATCATGGGACAAGTGGTTAAGGAATTTGAGGGACAAGTGTCCCTTTTGTTTAATTGACAACACAACATTTAGGAGGACACTTGTTTAGCTTAGAAGGGAGGTTTGAGAATGGGAAGAAAAAAAAAGAAAAGAGGCCACGGATGAGAGAAAAACAGAAAAAGGGTGGAGGGTTTCAACGAGAGCAAGAAAAACAGGAGAGAGGAACGGCTAGGGGTTGAGAGGGAAGGCTGCGGAGAGAAAAAGAAAAAAACAGGGGAAAACAAAAGAAAAAACAGAAAAGGGAAAAGGAGGGCTTTCGGTCAGAAAAAACGGAGAGGAGGTTTTCATCTGGGTTGGAAGAAAACAGAGGCGGACGGACAAGGAGAGCTTCGATTGGAGAAGGAAAAGGTGGACGGCTGATGAAAAAGCAACGGGTAGCGGCTGAGAGACTGTGGGTTGAAGGAGCCAAAGAAAAGCTAGGAGGACAGTTTCGGCAGGCAGCAACAAAAAAGAAAAACTGGGGGGCTTCGTCAAAGAAGGAGCAAAATGAAAAACAGAGAGAACGGAAAACAAAGGCAAGAGGTCGGCTAAAAGATTCCAGAGGGGGGCGACGGACAAGCAAGAAGGAAGCCGTCGGGTTTGAAGCGGAGCAAGGTGGTGATGGCCACGCCAAGGCCATCGATGTCACTAGCCCAGATGGGGAACCTGCTCAGGGAGGAGGCCGCAGCGGCAGAGAAGGGCAGAGGAGCAAGGCTGCGAAAGTTTCAGCGCAAAGGAAAGGCCAAGCATCGTCTATTGGCAAGGAGTTGTTGGAACCACTGCCACCCGGAGCTGCCATCACTAGAATTTCCCACCACCACCTGAAAAATAACTTCGCGAAGCAGAAGCTGGTAAGCTGTTCTTTTCCTTTAAAAATTTTGGTTCCGTTCAAGCCTTCGAAGCATGCTGCCGTGACTATTTTTGCTGCGATTTGCCTGATTGGTGGTTCATGATTTTCGAATACGCATGCTGAATGTGTCAATTGGACTGTTTTCTAAGTTGATGGCAACTTTTGGGGCTGAGAATAATCTTAAATGAGCCAAGACTCGATGAAATTTTTAATGCCCATTTGTTATCCGACGAAATGCTCAATTGAAACTCGTAGTTTTATCCCTTTCTGGTGTATCCTGTTCATGTGATGCATATAATTGCTGGTATGCATGAGCAATTTGATTGGGTCTGCTGATACTTCTGGGGCGAATTGTAACTGTAATTCAGTGAAAAGTTTGGTAAAATTTTATTGCCAGTTGATGCTCGATGAAACGCTTAACCGAAAGTCTTGCTTGCAAAAATGATTTTGCTGTACTTTGTAGAACAGCCCAACTGCTTGGAGTTTCGTAGGATTCACTATCTGATGTTTGTATTTGAAAAACCTGATACGTGATGTTCGGTTTGAAATTGGCATAAGAATTTGCTACTTTGAGTTGCTGAAGCTCTGTGTTTGCTCAAAGTTAAGGTTCAGTTTATTGTTCAATGGGTGCATCAAGTTTTAACTTGCTGTTTGATGTTTAATCCTTTTCCCGTTTATGAAATCTTGTGAAAAATGGTTGCGAACCTACGGTAGAAAATTTTTGCAGAAAAGAGACACTAACGAAATGGCAGAAGGTTTCTTCGTAAGCTTTGCTTGGAAAAGTTTAAAAAAAATAATTGCGTTCCAGCCCCCAAGTTCCCCGTAATTCTGTTATGGCCCAAACATTGGGAAAGTTGAGCTAATTTTGCCCTTTTTAGATTTTAATTACTCTTCCATTTTTTTAGGCAGTCTTTTGGATAGATTAATTCTTGATTGTAGGTTATAATCGTGGTTTAATTTTTAGTTGGATGTTATCATGGTGGGCTTTCATGAATAAGATGAGATCTGGTTTAGAGTTGTTGTTTGGGCTTAACAAGAAGATCAATGACTTGTTTTTCTGGGCTTTGACATGGGCTTGAGAGATGAAGCCCATCTGTTTTAGTTGAATTTTGTTCGGACTTGAAGATAGGCTGGCCTGCTTGTTCTCTTAGGGCTTTCTGTTGGGCTAGGGAGGTTTGGGCCCAAACAAATAAATAGAATGGCCCATTCCCATTTGTTTTGGACTTTCGTGGGTTGGTAAGGGTTTTTGGCCCAAGGAAATAGAAAATAGCCCAATGGCCTGTTTTGTTAAGAAGCCTGATAACGAAATTTCATTTCAGCCCCCTGACTTTCGAGCGTTTCCACTATGGCCCCAACAACTTTCAACTTCTTTCAATTGGATCTTTAAATTAATTCCAAATAGGTCCCTGAACTTTATTTTTCTTTAATTTTGACCTCCAAACTTTGTCAATCTTTGCAATCAGGTCCTTTCTTCTCTTGACTTCTTAAATGTGGATTGTTGACATGATTTAATTGATTCAAAATCATGCTTATTTTTTATCCTTTGTGATTATTTGCCAAATAAATTGGTACCTTGACCTTTTTATTGTTTTGAAGCTAATATCTCATTTACTCGATTTCCATTGCAAGGGAGGTAACTTCTATATTCTTGAGTTTATTTTTCCTACGTGCTCCTACGTGTTATGTGAATATGCATGTCTACTTTCGCTTTCCTTGCCTTTCTTTAATTCCTTGCACTTATTTCATTTACTTTACTTTTATTTAAGTTATTCATTATGGGGTATGTGTACACCTCTTGGCTTGTAATAGTTAGGGATTTAATTATTTTATTCCTTTTTCTCCTTTTAGATTGTAGTAGGGTCTCCCTAATGTAATAGATAGGGCTTGGAGGAGCATTCAATGAAGACCTATCGAAGACATGTGCCTAGCTAGCAAATGTAATAGGTTCATTAGCTTGATTGCCTGCTTTTGTTGCTATGTGTTAATTTGCTTTATTAGGTTCTTGCATCTAGTCGAGCATGCTAATTGTTATGTGCTATGTGTTTATAGGTGTTTGGCATGTCTAATCGCTTTCCATAGCCATGAATGAATGTGATGGGTGAATGTACGTCACCACACTAGTCCAATGCTAGTTGTGGCTCATTATTTCATTAGGAATTCATAGAAAGGGCTAGTCCAACGCTAGACCCAATAGGCCATCCCCTTTTGTTAGCACATCATTTGCTTGTTCACCACATATCACGCATTTTCCTTAGTTTTATCATTTGACATGATCCTCGAACCCCTTCTCCCCTCATTTTAGGTTTTGCATCCCATACTAGCTACAGGGTTCATTTTGCTTGAGTGTCCCCTTCCGATAAGGGAAACGAGCGAGTGTGGCTACTCGATAGCCTTAGCACGCTAGTTTTGCCTTCTAATCAAAGGGAAAATCAAAGTCGAAAAGTTAGGAGTCAACCCCCGTACCCGACTTGTTGCATTCCCTAGGATCATGCACTTTCAATCCATCCTATTATTTTATATCCTCATTACACTTTCATTTGCACACAAACACTTGGATTTTTCATACAATTTCACACATACGCCTTTTCATACACTTGCACACAAACACTTGGATTTTTCATACAATTTCACACGTGCACCTTTCTACACACTTGCACACTTGCACTTTAGCCATCATTTGCATTAATCGACCTCTATAAGGTTTTCCTTTATTGGCCGCCACAACTCATGTGGTTGGGACCAAAAACCTTACAAGAGACATTTTAGAATTTAGGTTTGCATTTTTTCTTTCTTTTTGCATTCATCTAGTCAAATCCAAAACATGCAATACATATTTTTGGTAGAAAAGTTAGGAAAGGTGGGGCTAAATCACGCAACTAGCCTTGGCTAGGTCGAAGGGGTGCCTTGGATTTTTATCCTTGCCTTCCCCTTCGTCAAATGTGACTCCCGAACCTTTTTCGTTGGTTTACGTGGACTAGGAGTCGTTTAAAAGGGGTTTCTTTCTATCTTTCCTTTAGAAAATTTCTTTTTGGGTGACTTGGTACACCCTAACTCTATACCAAGTGGCGACTCCATTTTTCATTAAAAACCCCCTTTTGAACTTTGTTTGGCCAAATCGTCGCATTCTCAAGTCCCATAGCCTTTTACTTTTCATTTACACACGTTCACATTCCACTACACATTTTCACACCACACATCATCATCAAAAAGTGGGGCGCGACAGTTGGCGACTCCACTGGGGACTTCCTAAGTGGGTCCGAGCATTTGATTTAGCTACTCTTTTCCTTTTTCTACCCTTTTTATGCATAGCATTTGGATATTAGGGTACATTTTTCCTTTTTAGGACTTTTTGCCTCGCGCACGTATCAAACTACTCCCTCACTCACGTACGTGTGATTGGTTGATTGGATGTATGTTTACTTGTTTATCTCGCGCTTGCATTGCATTTGGGAGGGGGTGTGTCACCTTTAGAGCCTCGCGTTGGTTCTCAACCCCTTCCCTCAAAATAGGGGAACACTTCATACGTGCACGTTTACTTACTGTTATCCCATTTTATTTTGATTTTCGTGGGCGCCATCCCACACCGCCTTGTAGGACTAGGATCGATTGCCTTGGGTAGGCGGATGGTGTGCTCTGCGCCCATAGCGCTACCTAAGGGATCACTCGAGCCACCGATCGAAGGCTTTGGGAGTGATGACCCTTTGCCTTTGGGTCTGAAGGCTTGGGGACCTTTTAAACCTTATCGAGTCTAGTCGCATTAGTGAACCCCAGCCTCATGCATCCATGTTAGAATTTTCCTAGGTTAGAGTCAGCCTCACCCTATTTTAAGCACATTAGGCACGAGGGAAGGGGTTCCACCCCTTTTACTTGCTTTATTGTATTTCTTTTTCTTAATTGCTCCCAATATGTTATGTGTACTACCAATTGCACTAACCATTCTTGTGTTTTCTTGGCTTGCATTCATATGCCTTAGCAATAAGAGGCCTCTTTGGCACTCTTTTAGTGACCTACCCACTAGATAACTCACATGTTTAAATTTCAGTCATTATACTTAATAAATACATTTCATTTTAGACCTTTTTCCCCCCGATGCATTATTTATGTCCCTTAGGTCATATTTGTCACATATTTACATCGCTTTAATAAATGGCATCATGCATAAACCATAGAAAGGGAATGCCACATAGGGAATCCCGTGTTTAGGAATAAGCCACCTTGTGTCTCGGATACTTAATCCAGTGAGACTTGCACGTTTACATTTTTGTACCATCCAAAGGGGTAGTGCACAAGGTAAGGTAGGATCCGATCATTTTCATAGAGTGATCTTTGGAATATGAGCATCTAATAATCACTTTTTGGCCATTTTATCAAAAATTGGTAAAAATCCCTTGCGTGAAGGACATTTATTTGAAGAAATTCACAAATGATTCCTCCTATTGAGACGATAAATAAATTGAGGCCAAAATTTGATTTTTAGAAGGTCATAGACTAATGCACCTCAATAATTTTGAAATAACCAATGGCCGGACAATTCAACCAATCCATTTTGCCAGTTCATTCAATTTCATTCATTTGACCAATTTACCATTTTTAGGGTCATCCGGTCGATTTTGAATAAATCGTCAATTCATTTGACCAATTTACCCTTTTTAGGGTCATTCGGCCAATTTTTGAATAAATCACTAATTCAATTTCATTCATTTGACCAATTTACCCTTTTAGGGCGATCTGGTCAATTTTGAATAAATTCTCGATTTCATTCAATTCATTTGATCAAGTTCCTTTTTAGGATGATCCGATCCATTTTTGAATAAAATTTTCAATTTCATTCGATCAAGTTCCTTTTTAGGGATGATTCGGTCAATTTTGAGTAAGTTTTTAAATTTTACTCAATTCATTTGACCTGTTTCCCTTTTTAGGGTAATCCGGTCGATTTTTAATAAATTGTCAATTTCATTTGACCAATTAGGATTTCAATGTCGAATTTCAAAATGGAAAACCTAGTCAATTTTGAGAAAAGCATCCATTGCATCCAGCCATTTGATCAGTTGGAGTTTTGACCCGTACTTCACTGAGAAAAATTGTCAAAACGAATTCCAATCTCTTCGATAGGAAGTTCGTCAAGGTCAAACCTGTGCGTTTTTGCAAGTTCTTGTATCGATCAAAAGTGATCAATCCATTCGGACGTTGACCTCATTTTGACAAAGTGTCTCGTCACTCCAATTGACCAAATTTTTCAAAATTATTTTTCACTCAATGAGTTGATCAGATCCGTCAGGTATGGTATAGTGCCTACCCTAGAGGATTGCATTTTCATGCTAGGCCTACCCTTGGCATAAAAGGGTTCTCCCATAGGACATGCATACCGATTTTGCAGTTTTGCCTACTAACTCGGGGTATTTTTCTTTGTTTCCCCCCTCCCCTGCATTCATAAAAATGTGTCAATAAGGTGAAAATATTTCCCTATATTGAATAACAATTTTTGATCCGATAAAGTTCAGAAAGTATTATTTGATTCTTGGGCAGATCCAACAATGGCAACATGAAAGATCCATCTGAAAGCTCTATGCTAAAAGTTTCTAAGAGATTTCATAATTGCTTTCAAGGAAAATTTTGTATATGTGACTTGATACGTTTTTTGTTTCAAAAGAAAAGGAGACGAAAAGTGTATATGTGGAACTCTTTAGAAGTTTCTCTCCTCATTTGTGTCGTAATTGAACGAGGAATTTTTGTTTCAAACTTTTTCAGCAATAAAGTTTTGGACAATTATTGTTTTGTGTAAATTTATGTACATTTCATTCTTTATTCTTATTCATTGGAGATTTCATGATGAATTTTGACAAATAAAACCAAATTAAGATTTTTCAACCTCCGACCTGAAAATTCACAATAAGAGTGCTCAAAAGTTTAAAGAGGTCACTCAAAAGGCCCAATGAGATATCTTTTTTCCTTCACTGAACCCCAAAATAAAATCAGTCACATTGATTGATAAATCGCAAATTGGGGCCATCTTTGCTTGAAAATATCCATTGTGTTTAATCGATTCAATCACATCTAAGTGAAAGCAAAAATGTGCATCATCCTTATTCGTTTGGAAAATTTGGAGTGATACTTTGAGCATTTGTTTCACTATCTATACAGATTTTTATCACTTGCTCTCCCATTTGAGCCTATGAAAAGAATAATTTCGTTTCAGATAAGAGCCCTAATGATCACTACCCTATATTGGAAAATTTTCAAATATCAAATAGGGGAATGGATTTTCAATAACCGTTTCGTTACTTTGGTTGTCATGAGGTGTAAGAATGATGCTTTGGCCATCGTTTCTACAACCTAAACACTGATCATCCCTTGCATCCTTATTTGAGCTAAAATTGGTGGTTCTTTTCTAATGCACTCATGGTCGTACCCCACATTGGGGAGGGAAATTGAAAAAAAAAAACAAAAAAAAGACAAAGGAAAAAAGGGAAAAAGCAAAAATGCTAGAATAAGGAGGGAATTGCAAATTGGGGAAATTTGATTCCACTTGGGTTCCAAGTTTGAAAAAGAAAAGGAAGGGTTGTTGTCCATGTGAATCACCTATGTTTCACAAATATGGATGAACAAGGGTCTTCCCCAATCAGTTAATTCAGATACATGCCAAAAATTTCCCATTAATGAAAATTTCCTTTCAGAGTTATTGTAAGGAACGGAATACAAGTCAGGCCATCTTCTTTTCCAATCAAACATTCTATCCCTAGTTATCCCTTTTGAGCCTTCAGAATAAAATACTTCATTTGGCACCCCCTGAGAATCGCAAACCCCACACTGGGGCAAGTTGGGTTGAAAAAGAAAGTTTCAAAAGGTGAAAAGTGAAAAACCACAAAATCAAAAGGCAAAAGAAGAAAAGAGAACCTCAGTTCAAAAGTAAACTGGGGCAAATTTTGTGAAATTTCAAAGAATGGCAAAAAGGCCGAAAAGTCGAAAAATCAAAAGAAAAATGAAAGAGAAAAAGCCTCAATTAAGCAAAAACTGAGGCAAATTCTGATTTTACCCTAAAATAGGGTTGACGCAACAATGCGATCTCGGATTTTTCAAACCACTTTGAAATCCGTTTTCAAGCCTTAACTTTTCTAAGCACCCCACCTGACCCCATTACAAAAGCCGAAAGCCCTGACTTCTGTTCTTAGCAATGGCCCTGTTAAGAAAATTTCTGATGTCGAAAATTTTAGCTGTATTTCTGAATTGATTTGGCGTGAGGTTGACATTGCTCTTCATATGAATCCCGCGAGGGTCTTTTTGGAAAAGAGGGAAAAAGGAAAGAAAAGCGAGCGAAATGAATGCAAAAGAAAGATGCAAAAAGATTTGATGTTGAAAGACCCTGTTGGGTGATGATAAAAAGTTAAACAAAGTCCAAGAATCTGGAGTCCAGATGAGGGCAGTGTTGAAAAATGCGATCTTCGGTGCAATATCCTTTGGAAATTATTTCTTTAGCTGTCGTTTTCAAGCCAAATTACAAGCTAATAAAGTCCATCGTTGACTTATTCCTTCATGACAATCCAAAGTGAGGATTATGCTCATAAAAATCCATTGATCACTCATGATCATAAGGATATAACCAGATTTCACATGTTTAGCTATCATTTCTACCCAAAATTTTGCAAGCCCGTGAAGCTTATACGTTGACTAAGTTTTCTTAAGAAATAAGGGTGACAAACTCTTTGCTTTCACTAAGATGTGGTATTGAAGGGATTACATACCATCTGAGCACATGAATAAGACAAATCTTGATCTCCCATTGCCAAATCAGAAATAACGCCCATTACCCAAAGCTTCGATGCTAAGGTAAAGAAGAAATCTCTTGTAATTTGGCATTATTTTGAGAAATTCATCATGAAATTTTCTGTGTGGTTTTAAGCAAGACGTTCAGTTTCTTACTTTGTTCAAGCAAA
Source organism: Coffea eugenioides (assembly GCF_003713205.1). NCBI lineage: Eukaryota > Viridiplantae > Streptophyta > Magnoliopsida > Gentianales > Rubiaceae > Coffea > Coffea eugenioides. Next base: position 19,450 of record NW_020863703.1, read on the forward strand.
TGGCACGGCGTCCAACCCAATTTTTTTTTGCAATCAAATGGGCCCATACTGGGGCAAAATTTTTATTTCCAAGATTTCACAAAATAAGCCCACACTGGGGCAAATTTTTTATAGCTCGTTTGAGGATTTCGTCAAAAAGTCAAGCAAGATTTCAAAATCAATCACACTGCCCTTTCCATGAATAGTAGTTGCAATATTTTAAAGTGCATGTCATAGTTTGGTAAGCCCCTGTGCAGGTATCAATGGCTGAAATTGATGAAGAAGCGTAAATCAGACTCTTACGAATCAAGGCCTCAAGGAGGAGCAACCATGCCGCAATGCAAATCAATTGACCAATTGCACAATAATTGGTGGAAACTGGGCCAAATTATTTTTGAAAAAAATTCCCTCGAAAAATCGGAAAAATTCAAAAGTCAAAAGTCAAAAATCAAATTCTTGTTTCTTGGAAAATCAAATTTAGTTTCTTGTTTCTTGACAAACCAAATTCAATTTCTTGACCAATTGGATGGCAAGACTGGGTTTTACCCCGCTGACCATTCCAAAAATCACGTTGGGCCTGGATTTAATGCCGCCAACATTTCAAAGATCAAGTTGGGCCTGGATTTCATGCCGCCAACATTTCAAAGATCAAGTTGGGCCTGGATTTAATGCCGCTAACATCTCCAAAATCAAGTTGGGCCTGGACCTGGTGTCGCCAACATCTCAAAGATCTCGTTGGGTCTGGACTTCGTGCCGCCAACTTCCCATTGGGCAGGCTTGGGTTTAGTCCCACTGACCTAATTCTTCACACTGGGGCAAATTTTCGGATAATTTTTCGTCAAGTCTCTCTCAGTCAGGAAAAAAAACTCTCAAAAAATAAATAATAAATAATAAAAATTCAAAAAAAAAAATCAATCAAAAAAAAAGAAGAAGAAAAAATCAGAAAAAATCAAAAAAATCAATAATCAAATCAAGTTCATCACGGCAGGCTCGGGTTTGACTCCACTGTCCGATTGTCGAGACATTTCATTTTCACAGCCACTGGAACGTGGATCAGTCCCATTAACACTTCATTTCGCTTCTTTCATTTGCATCACCAATAAACATGGGTCAACCCCACCAATACTCCATCTCACTTCAATTCATCCCATTTAAATTTCTGTTCGGGTCTATCCCGTGGGTCTATCCCAATTTTAAATTTCTGTCCGCGTTAATCCCTTGGGTCTATCCCAATTTTACATTTCTGTCCGGGTCTATCCCGTGGGTCTATCCCAATTTTAAATTTTAAATTTCTGTCCGGGTCTATCCCCTGGGTCTATTCCAAATTTATATTTCTGTCCGGGTCTATCCCGTGGGTCTATCCCAAATTTAAATTTCTGTTCG
>NW_020863704.1:0-57507 GCF_003713205.1 Coffea eugenioides
GCATCATACATGTGGTAGGAACAAATATTTTGATAATTAATTGATATGTACTGCACTTAACATAACTATCGAAATAGAGGTAATTTGAGGTTGAATTGGAAAATAAATGTAAATGGACTAGTTTTAGGGGGATGACATATATACAAAAGGTTTATAATCATTTTGGAATGGGATGAGCCGAATTATTTTTCTGAATTTTTTTGTTAGTTCAAAAATCAATCATAACTTAAATCATGCATGTAGATGTTTCTGTTGCTACGTATTTACCTTCTTATTCATTTGTACGCTCATTTACTAATTTGAGATAACTTGCCTGGCTGTAAATGCCAATTTATATTTTAATTTTACAGTCATGTTATTCTCTAGAAAGAACTCAGTGGTATGTACTCATGATGCCGACCAAAACGATGAGCATGTGGACACTCTTGCTGCTTCTGCATAGGAACTTGGAGAGAGCAAGAGTAGAAGGACGAACAAGTTCTAGGAATTCCACCCATAATTCTTTATGCTTCACCACCTGTTGTGAGGCTGCCTTCATTTTTAGAAAAACGAAATTCAATTTAATAACTGCAAAAAGAAAACATGAATTATCCCAGCGGGAAGTGCCTACTTTCTATTTCCATATATATTTTTAGAGAGAGTTAAAGCCATAGTCTTGGAGGCTAAAACACTCATTTGTAGATAAGCAAACCCAACTACAGAAGCAGCTTTGACTTTCACACTTGCCTCCTATAAACTCTAGCTCCCAATAGAGCAAAATACTACTATTAAGACTGCCAATACTTCCTTCTAGAACCTAAATTCTATATATCTAAAAGTTATAAAATCAGATCATATCCCAAATTGCTTCTTGTCACTGCATTAACTTGTGGTCAATGCATTGGTCAGCATTTTGGCAATTTTAAGGATTGCCACTCCATTCGCAAATTTTACATCTTGGAACTGCGTTACACAGAGTTGTGAAAAGTTTTGAAGGTTGATATAGGAAATCTGTGGCTATACTATGTTGACTTTTGTACTCTTTTGCATGCTTTTCCTTTTGGTCATTTACTATATATATTTGCAATGTGAGAAGGCATTAGCCTTGGGAGAGTTTTCTGTAGTGAGAGTTATTAAATCAAGATAATTCTAATATATTTTGATTATCTCTTTAGCTCTCTTGAAATGCTATCATATGTAATTCGTATGTGCATTTTGCTCTTTACAGTAATTCTCCGTAAACTTTGCAAGTTACGAAATTCAGTATCTTGATATTAATGTTTTAACCCGACGAGAAAGAAACTATCGATTTTCCGATTTCTGTTATAACAGTGCTTCTTTTTTGGTGAAGCTTTTGTCACTGTGAAATTCACTGTCCTGACTTGTTTTAAAGCATTTTTCCAACCTGTTAATTCCACGGAGTTTTAAAACGCCAATAGATACAGCCAACCTTGTGTCTCAACTTGTTACCCTGTTGCTGTGTTGGTTGCAGGATGCATTTGTGTTATGGGACACTTATGGCTTTCCATTAGATCTTACTCAGGTGATGAAGACCTATGCTCTCTCTCTCTCTCTCTCTCTCTCTGAGTTTTTGAGTTTTTGTTCTCCTGTATATTGTTGTACAGTACCACAATTTCAATTGGTCTGCATTTCTTTTACCAGTTGATGGCTGAAGAAAGAGGCTTGGCAGTTGACATCAATGGTTTTAACATAGCCATGAATGAAGCAAGGGAAAGATCAAGAAATGCTCAGAATAAGGTTGTCTTGATTTTCTCTTCTTGAAATGATTGGGATCACATACATCAGATTGGGAGCTACCATAAGGACATCTCTCTAACTTGTGTTACTGTTGATCCATGCAAAAGTTTTAGGACGCTAAAGTAGCATAAATACAAATGTCTGACCAAAATTGAGAAGGGTTTTTCTGTGGCATTTTATACTTATCTGTTTGCATTCTGATGTAATTCTGGCAGCAAGCTGGTATTGGTATCATAATGGATGCTGATGCTACCACAGCTTTGCACAAGAAAGGGGTTGTTGCAACAAATGACACATTCAAGTATACATGGTTTCAGGTTTGATGTTGACAGATTAGTTAATCTGCATTAAGTTATAAAGTCTTCACTGCACTTTCTGTTTTTAAGGTTTTCCTTCTTTTTCGTTCCCCTTGTTTCTATTTCACATTTTTTTCTTGGGGCACTGGGGGCTGGAAAAGGAAGGGGTTTAAATGTTTAAATTGTATATATCTCCAGTACTTGTTCTGTTTGGGTGCTATTTTGTTGCAGAAGCTTTATGTCTCAGGCATAGTTTCCCTTGTAACCCTTTGGCTTCAATTTTTGAGGTGGATTTAGGAATATTACTGTGTGAGATAAAATGTAAACAATCCTATCTACTGGAAAGGCTCTTTCTCAAGTAACCAGAATAGTTGTAGCAAGAAGCGCGTTCCATTTTTGTCATGATTATTCTTCAATTGGTACTCAGTTTAATTCATGTTCCCTTACTGTATTGATTTTGAAGAGAATTTCGGGCAAACCCATGTGATGGTTTGTCAACCTTTATTTCTAATTTCAGGACCATGAAAGTGAGATAAAAGCTATTTATGGAGAGAATGAGTTCTTTGAAAGTGCTTCTGGTGATGTTAGAGTTGGTATCATTCTTGAATCTACAAGCTTTTATGCAGAGCAAGGTGGTCAGGTAAAGCCCTGCCCTGTCTGTCACATTGAGCTACTATTTGGAAATGGTTAACTTCATTGATGTTTAATCCACTATTCCCAAGAAGTTAACAGAAATGCCCTATTAGCTTGGTTGGTTAGCAAAAGATTAAAGAGTGATGCATCTTATGTTGAACTGTTTGTTGTAATGTTTTAGGGCTGTGCTGTTGCTGATGAACTCTTTGATAGACTCTGAAATGCAACAATAGGGTTGACCTTGCAATCTTTTTGTTTGAAATCACTTAGAAATGGGATTTACTCTTTTGGTTCCTTTTAAAGAAATGATACTTGAGAAGAGCACTTCTTTAGGGATAAAGTCCTTGGTAGAGAATTGGCTGATAGTATTATGGTCATTTTTGTAAGTGATGGAATGGATCACAGCTACAGTTGTGATCTAATGGAATTTCTTGCTTCAGGTTAGGTTATTTCTGCTTTGGGGGCACATAAATGTTGTGCATGTAATTTTAATTTCCTGTAAAGTCTGGGTAAGGGAAGCTTTTCTACATTAATCTTGGGCTTTTGAGTATTTGGGGCAGCTTCTTTGCAAACTAAAGTATGAGTGAAGTTTTTCCAGTTCTATTTCTTCATTAATGGTACAAGCTACAGATTTGAAATGGAATGAATTGTTAAACGTATTTCTGCCTGGTAGTAATGTTAATTGCAATGTAGAGTTATTCTGACATGTAGTCTGTTCTTCTGGCTATAGATATATGATACTGGATTTCTTGAAGGCCCTTCAGGGTTGTTCAAAGTTAGTGATGTGCAAGTCTTTGGAGGATTTGTTGTTCATGTTGGTTCTTTCTGTGGAGAGACTGATAGATTCAGCATTGGTGATAGAGTTGTTTGTAAGGTGAGTTTCGTTTGTTTTTGCATATTGTATGACATATAAACTACTGCATAGCTTCGTGCGTGCTTTTTCTTTGATTCTCCTAACTGTGGTCAAATCTCTGGCAAATTGATCAGGTTGATTATGACAGGCGTTCCCTTCTTGCTCCCAACCACACATGTACACACATGCTAAATTTTGCTCTGAGGGTAATTTTCTTATATGGAATGGTTATTAACTTCCCAGGTCCCATAAACTGTTGCTTCTGTTCTAAATTAGCTGTAGTTCTGTTTCGGGTCAATAGATATGAACACTTGACATTGCTGTGACCTGAGTGCAGGAAGTACTTGGAAACCATGTCGATCAGAAAGGTTCTATTGTTCTTCCTGAAAAACTAAGATTCGACTTTTCTCATGGTTAGTTTGCCCTTATTCATAGAGTACCGGATATAGATGTCTGTTCTTTAAATTCTGAATAGGATTGTCGCATACTAATAGACCATGTCTATAAATGCACATTTTTATGCTGTAAATTCTGAAACAGGTAAGCCTGTAAAGCCTGAGGAACTTAGAAAAATTGAAACCATTGTGAATGAACAAATTAAAGCAGAAATGGATGTATTCTCAAAGGAGGCAAAATTAGATGATGCAAAGCGCATCAATGGTTTACGAGCAGTTTTTGGAGAAGTAAGCTTCATCTTTTAGTGCATTTGAGTGTTATTCTACTAGTAGCTCTTGTGGAAGTCTCACCTTTTGTTGCTTTCTGATTGTATCTACAGGTTTACCCTGACCCAGTCAGAATAGTTGCCATTGGACAAAGTGTGGAAGATCTGCTGGCAGATCCAGAGAATCAAAATTGGTTATCAATATCCGCGGAGCTCTGTGGAGGTAAATGGTTTTTGTAATGCTTTTTGATCGGTACTTCTTGTAAGCTTAATTTCACTGACTTGCTCAGGGACCCATATTTCAAACACTCGAGAGGCCAAAGCTTTTGCTCTTTTGTCTGAAGAAGGAATTGCCAAGGGAATTCGTAGAATAACTGCTGTCACCACAGTTTCTGCATTGAATGCTATGGAATTGGCTTCTTTAATTGAGCATGAAGTAAATGAAACATTTAAGTCTGAAGGAGCCTTACTGGAACAGGTTGGTGCCTGTTCACGTCATTCTTTTCAAACTGTATTGCTAGGCATAGAATTCATTTGAAAACGTTTCTTGTTTGTTAGTAGTTTCAAACACTGTTCTACTTATTTGAGCTGGTTTGCTGATACCATGTTTTTGGTTGCATCTGCATTTAGTTCTTCAGTCATGATGATTATGGGATTGAACATATGTTAACATGTTGTAAGACTGTTGGAAAAATTTATTGAAGACCTATCGGGGACAATGGTGTGTGTCCATCGTCTGGATCCCTTTACTTCTTTTTCTCTTTTCCTGACTGACATCTGGTCTACTTGCTCACCATAACAAGCCATGAAATAATTAATCATTTCTCAATGTGTTTTTTTTCCTTCCCTTTTCTCTTTAATCCTTTTTAAGTTATATGTTTTTATTTGTGCAATTCATGGCCTTCCTACTTGGCCCAAGTATGCTTGTCTGCGTAAAATTCATTGCTTCCATAAAACTCGTCTGACAGGATTTTTGTCTACTTATTGCTGTTGGTAAAATAACTTGCAAGTGAATTTTTTGCTTCTGTTGATCCATTAGCATGCACATCTTCTTACTAGAGAACAGAAAACAACTTTCTTTTCATTTTTTATTCCTTTTTTGGATATGACTGTGTGTCCTTATCTTAATACAATCTGACAGTGCAATTTAAACACCTCATATTGACTCCAATTAGATCTCTCTTTCGCTTAATAGTGATAAGAGGATGTTAGTCTCCTTTTAGGGTCTGCATCTAAAGAAGTGACTCCATTAGTTTGATAGGCAAGTCTGTCCAATCTTGAATACTTGACATGGTCTTTTCTGTATTCCTGCTACAATTGCTTGTTGGATCTAGAAAGAGTTAGAGCCTGACTGCAGAGAATGTGTAGTGCTCTAGCCTAAAGCTAAATACAAAAACAAGTACATGTTCTCAGCAGTCTGTGCATATTCTTCTTTAGGCAGCTTTCACTATTTAAGTGATGCTATGTGAATAAAGATAAAAGCTAAACAAGCACTTCATTCATTGTCCTTACAAAGAGAGATGAAAGACCAATCCATTTGGGGTTGCGTGGAACCCAAATATGAAGATTGATAGCTACAACCAATGATAAGCAAGGTCTCAGCGATAATCACGTTTTCCTTCCTTCGTAGTATATTTTTGCTAACTTTGAACCATGAGTTGCTCTCTGGCTTGGACCAAAGGTCACAGGAACTTGCCGAGCATCAGGTTTGAGTTTGCTTCATGGTTTTCATGGATTACTAGCTGCTTTCCTGTTCCTCATTGCATAACTGCTTTGACAGCTGCAATGTTTAGAAGTGCATTTCTTATATGATATCATCAGACTACTTGCAACTTTGCTGCTAAATTTATGCTTTATTTTAGTTTCTATTTTTTCCGTCTTGATTACCTGATGTCTTATAAAGCTATTTCTCATTCTTATTGATTCCAGAGAGTCACTAAATTGAATGGTCGTGTAGAAGGTGCTGTTATTCCAACAGTGAAGAAGGCTGATCTCAAGGCCAAACTTTCTCTACTTCAGGTACTTGTCCAACTTTTTGTATCTGTTTTTGTGCCTGTACTTAGCTTTTGCTTGTTTTAGGTGACATAAAATAGTAACACCGTAGAAAAGGACAAAAAGCATAAAAATTGACCTGTACTTTGTGACAGAATCACATCATTAAAGCCAAAAAGAAGATTGCTGAAGAAAATACCCAGAATGCTGTTAAAGTTGCATTAGAGGAGGCAGAAGTTTCTTCGTCTGATGGAAAGGCCTACTGCCTAACTCATGTCAATGTTGGTGGAGATACTGCTGCAATCCGTGAAGCAGTTCTTAAAGTGACAGAACAGAAGGTTAAAATGTGTTGCTGCGTTGTAAAATTATATTGAGCTCTAAATGTGAGCTCGACTGACTGTCCTGGTGGATTTGCAGGGCATGGCTATTATGGTCATCAGTAAAGATGATGCTGCAAACAAGGTTGTGGTGTGCGCTGGGGTTCCAGAGAAAAATGATCAGTACAAGCAGCTGAATGCTAAGGAGTGGCTAAGGGTTGCTTTGGAGCCTTTGAGTGGAAAAGGAGGAGGAAAGGGTTGTCTTGCTCAAGGGCAGGTTTGAAATTTCTCACACTTCTGCAAAATAATTATGCTACAAATTTTGTTTCACACATTTTGTTAAGATCTTTTATTGGGTGTGAGGGAAACTAGGAGAGTTAATTTACCTATCTCTGCTTTTTAACCCTTTCAGGGATCTGGCATATCGCACGTGTCGGAAGCTATGGACATTGCAGCTTCTTTTGCTACATTGAAGCTTAATCAATAGAAAGATTGTGGAGACCTTTTGTTAGTTGAGTCCATATTCTACAAATGGAGCATTTGTTGAGTCTGTAAGCCACAAAAAAGAATCTGTCATACAAAAGTTAATCTGCCTAGTTGTGATGGAAGTCAAAGAAGAGGTGCCTAGTTGTGTAGTATTGCAACTGGCATTGGTGCTAAAGACGTTTAGAAGTCTTCATCTACGCACCTCAGCTTTTCGTGAACCTCACCAAGATGCGGGCAGTGCCAGCGGATTTCGCACTGTATTATTTTACTTGGAACTCAAAGAAAGATGGCGATATTGGCGTCCATGATATTTCTCTACTCAGGTGCAATGTAATTATAAAGGCAGCAAAAATCTTAGGTCTAATAGACATTTGTGTTGGCCCATTTCTTTGGGGAGTTTAGTGCTCGGCTGAGTAACATTAAACTCTAATATGTGATTTAGTAGGAAATCTAGCTTATTATTTCTATGGAAACTCCTCTGCCGTTTACCCTCCTTTGTGAGAGTTCCCTCCCTCTCGGTATGAGTGCATGTCTCTCAGTCTTGAGAGTTTGAAACTTTTTCAAACTTTCCCAAAAATCCCAAATTTCAGACACCAACCTCAAGCATTAACGTCCGGAAGAAATCAAGTAGCATTAACACTCAGCTAAATCAACTGTCCCTAGCTAAGATCAGTTTGGGTTTCAGCAAACTATAACCCCATTTTCCTTTTATTGCAACACCAACTTACACTAGGACGGTAGTTAAATTAGGTAATACTGGTCTTGATGAAGAACGCCAAAGCAAAAGTAGTGACCAGGGAAATAAACTCCATGATATTAAGAGGGGCTCTAGCAGGTAATTTTCACTGATAAAAGCATCCCTTGCCTAAATTTGCATCGTTGCCCTGATTTCCTAATCTTTGTTTTTTCTAAGTTTTCAAAGATAAGCTTACCTTTTCATTTTTCCTTTCTTGTGCATTTTTAGTTTTCTAAATCTTAGTTGTTATTGTAAGAGATAGCCTTAGTATCTCTATAGACCTCATGGCGGAAGAACTAGCAGATGCAATGAGGAAGTTTGTGTTATTTGAAAAGGATTTGGAAGGAGCTGATCTTGGGTGTGAGGACATAGAGGAATTCAAGAATGTCAATCCAACTTTGTTGGCAGAATCAGAGGAGAAAAGACGGTAAACTTTGTTGGGGTTGAGAACTTTGTGAACTCAACATAGGGATATCCTGGAAATCTCAGAATCATTGAGTTGGGTCAAAACTTGTTCCAATTCTATATTCCAAACGCTGAGGATAGAGAGAGGATTCTAGGAGGGGGGCCATGGATTATGGACAACCAACTTCTTGTGATAAAAAGATTGTCTGAAGGTATGGAGGAGAATACAACAGCTTTTAACTTGGCTCCCCTATGGGTTCAAGTTTGAAATTCGCCTATGAATTAGATAACAAAGGAAGCAGGGAGAAAAATTGGAGCAGTCTATCATGAAGTCAAGGAAGTAATAGTACCTTAGGTAGGAGGAAAGGAGGGCAGACATTTAAAGATGCTAGTAGTAATGGATGTCTCTCAGCCTATTCTAAGGGGAACAACAGTTAAGGTGAATGGAGAAATGAAAATGCTGAACTTCAAATATGAAAGATGTCCGGATTTTTGTTACAAATGTGGAACACTTGGGCATGGGGAAAAAATCCCGCTAGGCAATAATCCAGGTAAGAAAGGGAAAGCAGGAGAATCAGTATGGCCCATGGTGTGAGGATCCGAAAATTATTTTCATATCTTTTATTTTAACTTATTTGCCTTGAATTCATAGTTGATTTAATGGTTGAGTAATGATTTTTGTATTCTATTGCTTCAACTTATTGCATGTCCAGTTTCATGGTGCATTATGCTAATGTGACTAACTAGTGAGGTGAGTGCAATAAATTTGATGGACAAGAAGGAGTTTTGTACAAAAGGGATTATATGCCAAGAAGTGTTAAGAGTTAATTGGAGAAAAAGTAGATATTTTGGTGCATTAGAAACAATTAGATAGATTTGAGTTGGATAGTTGCCATTTGTCACTCACCTAACCAACCTTGACCAAGACTAAGTTTCATACTTATCACAAACCAAGCTATTATTTCAACACCATTTCTTTTTCTTCTTTCAAATATTGACAATCTGTTATATTTTTTTTTCTTTTATTTCTCCTATATATATTTTTCTTTTTTGGAAAATTTTCTCTACTTTTATAGTATTTAGCATTTCTTCTTTTCATATATTTTCTTTTAAAATATTTCCCTTTTTTATATCTATTTTTCATCTTATGATAATAATATGGAGTGTCACATCCTATTTGGGTAGGTATATTAATATTATTACAATATAGTTTCAATTGATATTTTAAATTACGTGTCTTTCTAAGGAGTATAGATTCTTCACACTATTTACTTAGTTTATCTAGTGTATGGAATATTCTTTTTCCTAGAGTATCTTTAGTTCCAAGATTATATTATTCTCTTAATTTCTTATCCCATGGGTCAGGAATTTTTGAGAAAAATATTTCTAAATATATTTCTCTTTTTTTTTTTGAATTTGTCCTATAATAATAATTTTGGAAAACACAAATATATTTATCTATTTCACACATATCAAATAGTGTTAATTTAAGTAATGCATCGGTATATTTCTGAACTGAATTAGCATTTTTAAAATAACTTTCTTCACCAACAAATTCAAGGAGAATTAATTCAAGTGCCCTAGTTATCATACCATTTATATCTTGTTCTTCTCCAAATATTATTGATTTAGTTTCTTTTGGTAATATTTTCCAATATCGAGAGACACTATTTACTAGCGATCTTTCTAAAATTCCTTTAGACTCTTCATATGATAATTTATTTATGGAAACAACTAATCTTAATCCAATTTTCCATTTATCTATCGCTTCTTCTGTATTTTTTACACAGTCTAAATCTAAAAATGTTCCAAAAGGAAATGGGAAAAGAGTTCAGATGACCTTCCAACTCTTTTCCAGATAAAGTTTTAGCCCTCCAAATATTAAGGGTAAAATTTTGACCCTCGATCTAAAAAAATAGCATATTTGTGGCCCTTCTGTCAAATCCAGCAGTTAAAATTAACGGAAAGTATCATCTCGTGAGACGCACGACCAAATATCAAGGGCATTATAGTCTCTTTCCCAGGACAGAGTAAAAACACTTTCACCACTGATTTTCCCTCCAACAATTTCCATTCCTTTTGCTCCAAAACCCTAGTGCGAAAAAATCAGACTACTCAATCCAGATGCTGCAGCGAAAGTGCTAATTGCCGGCGTGGGAGGGGTTGTAAAGACAGAAATGGAGTGGCAAATACGGAGGGGAGATGACTACTTTGATCCATACCTTGTTTACGGTAATTGAAATTCTTGTTTACTGATCCGCTGGCCTCCCAAGGGACCCGAGGAACACCCCTCAAGTTCCATCTGATCAGAATCAAATTCTCAGGCGGCTGCGAAATCCTTAGTACTTCATGGCGGTGGAGGATGTCATTGTCGTCGTCGTCGTCGTCCCGAACAAGAACCTGGTTGTGTGACGACTCCACCTCCCCCTAGGGCGTACCCTAAGATTTAGCGAGTCGTCTGCCTAACTCTCGCCAGAACTCACTCACGTAAAGCTCGAGAAAATAACTTACAAACGTAGAAAAATAAAGAACACAATCCCTTTAGCTTAATATATATAACAGTACTCAGATCCAACTACAAGGTTCATACATGCCCAAATACATTAACGGGTTTACAATTCAAGTACACACAACCCTAGTCGGGTGCTAGCGTGAGTACAATTTCAAAATTGAAAATAACTGGATTACGCTAGTTTGTACACGTCTCACGCCTCGCTCGTACCCCTGTAAGGAAAACAAAACTAATGGAGTGAGTTAAAACTCAGTGATGTTCCAAATATCAAATTGTCCATCAAATAAAGTAAAAGTAGTATAGTAGTGAAATAGCGAACAAAACAAGTCAAGAAGTGAGTAACAACACTTCATATAGCCAAACAATAAATATTCCGCATTTCACATATAAGGATACAGTTGCTCATATATCGGCTCCACCATAACTTGATCGATGGGTAGTTGACACTCCGTCAACTTTTAAGTAAGAAACTAGTCCAGTAGAACACCATTTAACTCCAATCTCCGTCCACTGACCAAACCCCTTACCGGGTCCGAACTCCACAATAAACACTGGTGATAATACTCGAGTATACCGATTAGTCGAGGAGATAACACTTCACTCGACATCACTAACTACCCAGGGTTCGTTATCTAATCGACCAGTCCCTTGCCGACTCGACTCGACTAACTAGCCACAGGATTTCTGAAATTCCAGACAAGATACAATTCATATGCATGTATAGCAAGTCAATTGCAATCGATGAACAAGAACAAATCACATTAGGGCAAGTGCGATAAAGTACACTCTTGCCCTATCAATTCACTTATATATCATGTAATTACATTGGTCAAGTATTAAACACAAATGTCAAGTTCAATCAGATACTTGGAAACACTCACCAAAATGTAGTGCCTCTAGTGATCACGTCTGGGTTGTACTCCGGATTTGGAGTTCAAATCTGCGATAAAACTTTGTTTAAGAACTTTGAAAAGCGACTAAGGTTCGAAACTTAAACGTTTCATTCAATAAGAATCAAGTAATTGAAATTCGTTTGGAGAATATTCGTGAAATACTTGCTCCCTTTTCAAACTGTGAAATTTTGTAGCAATTATACTTGGAAATGCCATTTGACTCGGAAAAAAAAAAGAGGAAAACGTATTTCTAGTAGTCGTTATTTCATTTCCCAAGGGTACAAGTTCGGCCAAATTCTAACTTATATACCTCGATAAAAGAAGACACAATAGCCTAGATGGTTCAAGTGGTATTCGCTCTCAAGCCTTACTCAAGTACCTACTAGCCCTCGAGCGTAATTCGGGCAGCACGCCCTTTGTATTTACCTATTTTCCAGCCATTTATGACTTCATTTTTTTCCTCAATCAGTCCCAAAGTCACACACAAAATAATCTCATTATAATAGTTGTTCAATAGGCTCAATGTCATACAAGTACAAAATCAAGCTAGAAAACAAATGTCCGGAAATGATATGTAAGTCAAAAAACAAAAGATAGATTCGACGTCTCCTAGCGTATCGGTCACAATCGAAGTTACGCTTTTCAGATTGGAGTGTAATTTATACCGTTTCGAAGCTAAGACAAAGGGCTACAACTTTGATGAAGACCACTCAATCCAGTTCATAGTGTATCTAGGTCAAATTTTCAAATTACAGAACCAGAATCTCACCAACAGGCTAGTTAACCGCACTATGTTCAAATGACAATAACTCAGGCTACTGAAGTCTGATTGAGGCGTTTTCAGGGGCGTTGAAAATTAAAACATAGCACTACAACTTCCGTGTTTTGGTAAAATGCTAATTCAGTACGGATCAGGGTGAAAAAATGCTGTCAGATTGGTGAAATGTCAAAACTGTCCACAGAGCTCTACCTATGGCAGTCAGCGATATTTTTGTCTTTTCACGTGATACAATACTTGGATTGAGTTGAAATTTTACAGGCAAATATAAAACATTATTCCCTACAATTTTCATGTTTTGTTCTAAGTCTAATTCGGCCCCCATCATGGTCAAACAGAACCGGTCAGAACAGGGTCACATGAATACTCCAATCTGGAATTTGGTGAATTCAAAGGGTAAACTTCACATTTCTAACTTAAAACACTACCACAACCTCCTATACAAGATTATATACACCATATACCTTCCAAACAACAAGAATTATAAGTGAACCATTCAAAACCCTAACTCAAAATTCACCACTACAATCATCAAAATCACTTAGATTAGGCATCACAAAGCAAGAATACAAGTTACTACATAAATCAAACAAGACTAAGGGAAAGGGAGAGGATGGTCAGCCATAATACCTCAATAAAAGGGCTTGCAAGAGATATCCTTCACCTCTTCTTGTGAAATTTAGCTCCCCAAGCTTCCTAAACTCTCAATTTATGAGTTAATCGGTTTAGTTTTTTTGTTTTCTCACTCAAATGGATTAAGCTCAAGATGAAATGGAGTTTTCTTCCCTTGATTTTTCTCTCTCAATGTCTCGGCCACAAGGCTAGAAAATGAAGAAGAATGAAGGCTAAGGAAGGTTAAGAAGGTTGGTCTTAGGTTGGGTCAAAGATAGTTAGATTGCTTCCACTTGTCACCAAGAGATTAACTTCCAAAATTTTTTTCTTTTCCTTTGGTTTATTGGTCAAAAATTTCGGCCACCTTGATCAGATTTTGAGCTGATATTTAGGCTCTAATAACAATAAAATTAACTTGATAAAAATATTGGTCAATTGGTATGTTCAATCGGTAGCGAACGGTACCCGTCGGTTCACACCGTTTTTCTATAAATCACACGTACTAGGTTTTTTACTTACCATTCACTAACTTATTATTATTACTTCTAATCACATATTATTTCTCATCTAAAACTCACTTTTAATCGCCAAATTTAGTACCCTCTCCGTACCAATTACTCACACTACGAAAAGACGTAAAAATCTTAATTTATCATAACAATGAAAGTAAAAAGGAAACCCTTGTTTCTATGGTTATTTGTAACTATTGGGGAAGTGAATGTGTATTAAAGTTATTGTAAAGTAATAAATTTCACATTAAAGGAAATTTTAAGAAAAATATAAGGAATTTACGAGTCCTCACAGGTTGAGATTGGTGGAAGCAAATGATGTAGAGGTGAAAGGCTGATATAGATGATGGTGTTGGAGTGGGATGCTCAGGCGAGGGAAATTATTTGTAGGACTGGTATAGTACTTTTTAACAATAGCAGTACCCGCCGCATAACCGCCGTTGAGGAGCTTGAATTGGAGGGGTGCAAGTGGAAGTGAAAGTGGAAGTGGTTGGGTGGTCCGTGGTCGGATGATTCTTGTTTTTTAAGGAAGAAGCAGCTCCAACTCCAACTCCTATTCCCATTATTTCCATTTCCCTTCCCTCCGTTGTTGCCACCATCGACTGCTATGGAGTAAGCTTCTGTAATCTCACACTACCACTAAGTTGTACTTCAGTGGGATTACCAACTACACTCCCCCGCCAAAGCCCACTTTTCGCAGCTGTGTGGTCATGCTGCTTATTATCGTGAGGAGAAGCAAGAGCAACGGCAGCAGTGGCGGTGGCACAAGTGGTGGGGTGGTGGAGGAGTAGGTGGGGGCGGAGGTGCTGCTGTTGCTGCCTGGTGGGAACAGAAAGAGAGGAGGCCTGCAGGCGGTGGGGATGGAAGCAGAGGAGGAGGAGGACAATAATACCCTTGATATTTGGTCGTGCGTCTCACGAGATGATGCTTCTTGTCAATTTTAACTGTTGGATTTGATAGAAGGGCCAAGAAGATGCTATTTTATTAGATCGAGGGCCAAACCTTTATCGTTAATTGTTGGAGGGCTAAAACTTTATCTGGAAAAGAGTTGGAGGGCTAGTAAGACTCTTTTCCCAAAGGAAATATAGTTTCAGGTGTGGTCCTATCTAAAAGTGTATATCTTTCATTATCTAAATAGCTTATTTGCTTTGCTATGTTCATTAATAATGAAATAACAGAGTTTCCTGAACCAGGTTTACGCCGACCATAAGAGGAGGCAGATCTACTGGAAGAAGGTATGTCATTTATATTTGGATTTATTTCTGATTTCATATTTGGTTTTATATTTATCATCAGATCATTAAGTTTATCACTTATATTTTCTATTTCAGAATCTGAAAGACAAATAAAGTTGCCTTTAGACTCACTCATTTTATTTTAGCTATATGTTCTGTTAAATATTCTATAGTGGTCTTATTTCTCTTTTCAGTAATTTTTCTCCTGAATTTATTTTTCTAGTTTTTCTTTAATTATTTGAATTTCTTTCTTTCGATCTTTATATATATAACATTATTTTTTGTATTTCAAATAAGTCTTTTTCTATTTTTAAATTTCTAGGTTCTATTATTTTATAGTTATCCGAATTCATGTATGTGTTCTTATTAAATGTAATTTCGATTTGAAACAATTTTTTCTAGGTTTCTTTTTTCAATATCTAATAATATATTTAATACTTCTAATATTACTTCTTCAAAGGAATATTTAATAATAAGTTGTCTTACCTTATTTATTTTAGCTTTAGCTATGAGGTTTTGACTAATAAATTTTTGTTGGCAGTATGTTATTTTTTCGTAAGAATTCATGGTTGATTTAAATGAGCTTCTCTATAATGACCAGTAAAGTCTTTATTGAGTTCTGCATATCTATTGGTATTAAATATTTCTCATGTTCTGCATCTCTTAAGATCTTATATCTATCATGGCAAGTAACTGGATTACAATCATACAAAGTGACATGTATCCACCTTTCTTGATAATATGCAATTCTTTCATTTAATTGTTGTAACTGATATGCATATTCTTTAATAAAAAATAACATTGAATCACATATTTGACATTCTTCCATTTTAAGGAGATGGATAGTGTCAATTTGAATCGTCAAATTCTATTCCATTATTAAAGTATCTAATAGGTACTGGATTTGCATCAAATTCTTCATCAGAAATATAATCATCATTATTATTTAAGAAAATACGTAGATTATTTCTAGGAAGTGTGAGATCATTTATGTTTGGGTTTATGGGATCAAATAAGAAATCACTGGAATTATTCATGAGATCACTAGGCTCTAATACCATTTCGGTGCCTTTCTCCAATTGCCTTCTTCATATGACGTCTACCTATTTATATAGGTGTTTGGCAGACTTCAATATCGGACAGAATATATCATAGAATCATAGATTTGACAACCTTCCATTTTTAAGGGGATGGGTAGTGCCAATCAGAATCGTCAAATTAAATACCAGTAGCTAATTTTTAATATATATTCAAAAATTTCTTATAACATACAAGATAAAAATTTTGATAAAACTCTTTTAGATAATGATATTTAAATGATATCATCAAATAGCTATTGATATAATATAGAATAGAGGATTTTCTGTATAACTTAATGATAACTTTTCTTTTATATCTTCTAGAGTAGTAGATATAGATTTTAATTGTGGTTGTTTTAAATGTAGATGTCTTTCAAATTTTAACATAGGATTTCCTTTTGGTATTTTTTATTTTTCTGAATATTCAATATCACCACGCTGACTTGCACGAGGATGAAAAGTTATAAAAATTTTACGGGCATAAACATGTTTAAGATGGAAAACTACTATCCAATGGCCACAAGGAGTTTTAAATGTATTTGAGATTGTAAAGTATCAAATAAAACTTTATGAAATAATTGAAGAAAATAGATTTTGCAAAACAATCCTTATTCAAGAGTTCTTCGATAATATATTTTTTAAAAATATTCATATTCCTTCTGTTGAGGGTAGACCTTTATTTCCAACTCATCAAACTTCATGACTTTGATATGATGAAAGGCATCATATCTATTAAAATCTTCAAAATTTGGTCCAGTTGAAATAATCTTGAGTATTAAAATGTCTTTGGGACCGTATGTAGGATTATTTTGATAGATGTGCCTAACTCCTTCATTGTTTTGCAAAATCTAGAAAATACACCCAAGTAAAGATTTCGTACATACTGAGGTAATGGAGTATTTTCTTCTATAATGACTACATATGCAGGGAAGGCTCCAGAAGTAGCAATGAATTATTTGAACTGAAAAATACGCTTACTAGAAAGCAGCAGAATTAAATCCAATAATAAAGCAATCAAGACTTTGTGCAGGATGAGAAAACATAAAAATAACATGTGTTTAGCCTATACTAAAAAAGACGATAAGGACACGACATCAAGCAATCAAAGAAAAATCAATTCAAGTCCGATATTGATGTCCGCCAAACACCTATATAAATAGGTAGACGCCATATGAAGAAGGTAATTGGAGAAAGAGAAAGAATTGGAGTTGAGAAGGAATTGAGGGAATCAAAAGTTCAACTCACCGATTGTCTTGAAAAATTTCTCTCGTGTATAGTAAATAGAGAGAGAGAGAGAGAGAGAGAGAGAGTAGTGTGTTAGGCCAATATCTTGTACTAAACTTTCTTCATAATAAAAGAAGCAAGTTTCTTCACAACTTTTCATATTTACATCTGAGTATACTTAGAGGTAGGAAACGAAACTAAGTTGTGCTGCAAAACTCTGAAGCGGCCCTTAAATGAAGTCACCCTGGTGGTTGGAGGCTACAACGCCCAAGTAAGAAGTCTTCGGGAAGATAGTCAGAGTTTTGTCGGTCAAAAATCAGATTTAAGATATGAAAGCGTGTTGGACCCATTTCTTTTGTTAATAAGAAATTGTTAGTTTTGATATGGCTTGCACTCTATTCTCTTGCAAAAAATTTTATGAAAAATATTTCAAATCTATACACTTTTAGATAATGAAAGCTATCAGAAAAGAAAGCAAAAATAGGATTAAAAGAAATTGAATTTTTAGGATTAGAAATAAATGGTGAAGGAATAAAAATGCAACCACATATTTTAGAAAAAATACAAGCATTCCCTAATAAATTAGAAAATAAAAAATAATTGCAAAGATTCATTAAATTATGCATCTGATTTTATCTGCAATTTAGCTGATAAAAGAAAAGAATTACAAAAATTGCTAAAGAAAAACAATAAATATGAATTCTCTGAAAATCATATAGCTCTAGCAAAGAAAATAAAAGAGCAATGTAAAAATTTACCATTTTTAACTTTACCATCTGATGAAGATAATCTTATATTAGAAACTGATGCTTTCGAAGAAGTTTGGATAACCAAATAAAAAATAGAGAAGAAGCAACTCTTGGTATCCTTAAAGGAAATCTACAGGGATGTGATTGCAATTTCATTCAAAAATGGTACAATTTTGGAGTAATCAATGGAACCAGACAAGTGCAATGAGAACGGATTTGTTGAAGCTTTTCCTCTTTGAAGTGCAGATTTTTGGGAACCAGGGTTGATTTTCGCTCAACTTTGACACCGAATTTGGTGGCCTTATAGCTGTTTTCTCATGAAACTTTCAACACAAAAGTTCTTCTAATGAATCTATAGAGTACCCAAAAAAAAAAAAAGAATCGGTCAAAACGAGGCCAAAATGAAGCAAAAAAAGTGGCATGAACAAGCCTGCTCGCTCAGCCCTGTCCCAGCTTCTGCAAAAGATTTTTTTGAAGAGGCAAGTTTTGGGCTTCGATTTGAGGGATCTCTGATGGTTATCGATGGAACTCTTTGACATGAAAGTTATTACTCTATATCTCACCAAAACTAAGAAAGAAGAATCACCTAAAAGCGACCTATATTGGAAGGGAAAATTCCCTCCGAACCAGCATGGTTTATCAACCTTTTTCCAGAAAAAATTTGTAGAAAAACTCTTCGCCTCCCTTCCCCCCCCTCCCGTTTTTCTTTTTTTCTCTCCTTTTTGTTGCTGTTGCCGCTTTCATCATTTCCCTCTCTTGCCCTAAAGACTTTCCCTTAGCCTTTTAAACGAAATAAAACCCATTAAACCCTAAGAACAAGGGCTTGGATGAAATCAAGTTTTTTGTGGGTTTTTGGTGGCCATATTTGGTCCATTTGATCTTGCTTTGCCAGCTGTTACTTGAGAGATTTTGGGGTAGTTGTGTCCCGTACTAGCCAATCTTGGATGGAAAGAAATTGGAAGCAAAATCAAATTTGAATTGCATTTCTGTGATGCATGCTGGTTCTTGTGGCTGCAAAAGAAACAGCGCACGTGCAGTGAGGAAATTTTTTTTCAAAAACTGCATTTCTTATTTTTGTTTTTCCCTTCTTTTCCTTTCTTTGATTTTCCTATAAAAACCAATCAAATAAAAATCAAATGAGATAAAATGATTTTTCTTAGAAAATGAAATAGAAATAAATAAAAATAAAAATAAAAGAAAGAAAATAATCAAATGAATTAAAAAATTTTGGTGTCTACAGAAAGAAACTTATTTTGAGGAGGAATTGTATTGGGCTCAAAATGCTAGAGTTAATTGGTTGAGAGAGGGGGACAAGAATACAAGTTTCTTCCATGCTTGTGTGAAAGGAAGAAGAAGGAAAAATAGAATACTCAATATCCAGAGGGAGAATGGAACTTGGACAGCAAATGAGGATGAGTTGGGAAGGGAAGTGGCTGATTATTACAGGCATCTATTTTCTAGTTCAGGGAGTATGGGTCCAAAAGAGCTACTACATGGCATACCTCTTACAATTACTACTGAGATGAATGAAAAATTAACTAAAGATGTAGATGAAATGGAAATAAAATCAGCTCTCTTTTCCATGAATCCAAATAAATCACCAAGAAGTGATAGCATGACACCTTTATTTTTCCAAAAAGTTTGGCACATTGTTAAATTTGATATCATCAATGCCATCAGGTCTTTTTTCCAATCTAGCCATATGCTTAAGGCTTGGAATCATACAGTTATCTCCCTTATCCCCAAAGTGCAGAATCCAACTAACTTGAAGAACTATAGGCCAATTAGTCTTTGTAATGTAGTTTACAAGGTGATTTAAAAAATATTGGCCAATAGACTCAAGAAAGTTTTAAATTTTTGTGTTAACAAAACCAAGTAGCTTTCATCCCTGGCAGGCAATCCTAGACAATGTTATTATTTCACATGAATATTTGCATTACTTGAAAAATAAAAGGAAAGGAAAGGATAGCTTCATGGCAATGACATTAGACATAGCTAAGGCTACGATAGAGTGGAATGCAAATTCCTTGATTCCATGATGTAGAGGTGGGCAAAAATATTCGGTAACCCGAAAATTTGAGAGATCTGATCCGAACCACACCGAAATTTAGGATATCCGATCTGATTTCTATCAGCGGAGCAAATTAGGGCCGGGTACCCGTAATATTTAGATACGGATATGGATCATAAAAATAAAAATACATGGGTACCCGATCCGAGGGTATATTATATAAATATTTAAAAAAATAGGGGCAATTTTATAATTTTTTAAGTTATTAACCCTAAAACCTAAATGAATCATTTCACTCTCCGAGACCAAAACTCTCTCTGAGTCTCTGTACTTCAATCGATTGCCTTTGCCATACTCACCAGTCACCAATCTCCTTCTCTTCAATTTTTGTTTCAAGTTGAGCTCAAAGAAATAATCTTCTCAATCACCTCCTCGTCAAGGTACATTCTACCAACAGTTTCCTTATATTTAGTCATCATCTTCTGTCTCAACCCCTAAACTCCATTATTAGCTCCTTCAGTTTCTTTAAGCCCGTTAGTCACCGTAGAGGCGTAGACCTGGTCCAATCAACTGGGGTAACCTATTTCCACACAGAAAGTCATCGACTCACTGTATTAGTCCTGTCTATTTCCTCTAGTTGAGACCTAATACGCATCATCTGCAGAACATCGGACCTTCATTTGCAGTTTGAAAATTTTGATGGTGTTTTTGCTAATTTTACTTTTATTTTGATGTTTACTGCAAGTTTGGTTGATACCAGGATTTAGCCTTTCTTTTCTTTAATTTTCATTTTGTTGCTTTCATTTGGTTGATACCAGGAAATCTATTGGAGTCGAATATATCGAATTCGTAATTCCATTTCCATCAATCATCCTCTGCAATTTTTCTCTACTTGGATTTTCGTTGTTCTTGAATCTTGATTGCTTGAGCAATGGACTGCTATAAATAATGCATTCACCAACTTATTACGGCTCCAGTACTCGGAACGAGCACATGCTTTTATCCATCAAGGAAAAATAAAAGCACATGGCTTTGTCTCACACTGTTGAAACATTTCTATATGTCTTACTTAGCTAGCAGCCGGTCAGAAGATTCTTGAGAGCACTCAGTCTAGATTTGTAACGTAACCCTTCTCTCCCTCTTCCAAAAAAAAAATGTTACCAATATTTCGAATTTTTTTCATCATTGAGGGAGTGGTCTATAGATGGATATTCGAACGCTAATGTAATGTAGATACATATATTGATTATGAGAATGAAGTTGATGGAGAGATGTTGAAAATCTTAGCAGCGCATCATGCTGATCTTTAGGGGTGGGTGCCCTGTGACTCGCCCCTTTTTTCTGGTATCCGATCCTCGGGTACCCGAGAACAAGCGGAGCGGATTAGGGTCAAAAAAATAGTGATCCGATATATTAGGTGTCGCGCCCCACTTTTTGATGATGTTGTGTGTGGTGTGAGATGTGAGTGTGTGTATGAAATGTGAACGTGTGAAAGTGAAAACGATGAAAGGCCATGGGACTTAGGAATGCGACGATTTGGCCAAGTGAAGTTCAAAAAGGGTTTTTTAATAAAAATGGAGTCGCCACTTGGTATAGAGTTAGGGTGTACCAAGTCACCCAAAAATGATTTTTGTTTTTGAATGAAAAAAGTGAATAAACCCTTTTTGAGAACTTTTGGGTCTACGTAACCAAAAGAGGGATCGGGGGTCACATTTGACGAAGGGGAAGGCAAGGATAAAAATCCAAGGCACCCCTTCGACCTAGCCAAGGCTAGTCGCGTGACTGAACCCTACCTTTCCTAGTTTTCTACCCAATGTATGTTCGCACGTTGGATATGACTATATGAATGCAAAACGAAAAGGAAAATGCAATCCTAAATTCTACGATGTCTCTCGTGAGGCTTTTGGTCCCAAACCACATGAATTGTGGCGGCCAACAAAGGAAAACCTCATAGAGGTCGATTAATGCAAATGTGTGCAAGTGTGAAAGTGTATGAAAGATGCAAGAAATGTAAGTGCAAGTGTGCGAAATTGTATAAAGGTGCTTGTGTGAAATTGTAAAAAAACTCCAAATGTTTGTGTGCAGATGTATGAAAAGGTGCTCGTGTGAAATTGAGTGAAAAATCCAAGTGTTTGTGTGCAAGGGAAGGGATATGAAGGTGCATGTGTGAAAGTAGGAGGAGAAAATAAAAGTGTAATGAGGGTATAGAATGATAGAGTGAATGTAGAATGCATGAGCCTAGGGAATGCAAGCAAGACGGGTACGGGGGTTGACTCCTAACTTTCGACTTTGATTTTCCCTTTGATTAGAAGGCAAAACTAGCGTGCTAAGGCTATCGAATAGCCACACTCGCTCGTCTCCCTTATCAGAAGGGGGCACTCAAGCAAAATGAACCCTATAACTAGCATGAAATGCAAAAATCTAAAGTGAGAGGGAAGGGACTAGAGGAGCATGCTAAATGATAAAAACTAAGAAAAAATGCATGAAAATGTAGTGAGCAAGCAAATGATGTGCTAACGAGGGGAAATCCCTAAGGGTCTAGCGTTGGACTAGCCCATTCTATGAATTCCGACTAGCGTTGGACTAGCGGAAACGTACATTCATCCATTCCATTCATTCATGGTTATGAAAGCAAGTAGACATGCCAAAACGCTCGTAAACACATAACACGTAGCACTTAGCATGCTCGACTAGATGCAAGAACCTAATAAAGCAATTAAACATGTAGCAACAAAAGCAAGCAACCAAGGGGAAGGGGAAATGGACCAGATGCTCTCCGAGCCCTATCTATTACAAGCCAAGAGGTGTACACATACCCCATAAAACTTAAATAAAGGTAAAAGCAAGTAAATGCATGCAAGGAGGTAAGGAAAGCGAAGCAGACAGGCATATTCACATAACAAGTAAGATCACATAGGAGAGACAAAAAGGGATAAAAGAAATTGTACCTCCCTTGAGTTGATGCCTTAAATTGAGTGAAACCACTTATTTACCCTCCAAAAATAATAAATGAGTCAAGGTACCAATTTATTTATCAAATAATCATAAAAAATAAAATGGCAAACTTGAAATTGAATCAATTGAATCATGTAAGCAAACAACATTCAAGAAGTCAAAAGAAGAAAGGACTTGATTGCAAAAATAAACAAAGTTTTGGGGTCAAAATTAAAGGAAATAAAGTTCAGGGACCTATTTGCAATTAAATTAAGGACCGAATTGAGAGAAGTTGAAAATATCCAGGGCCACAGTACAGTCAAGGAAAAATTCAGGGACTGATTTGCAAAATCGTTTTCTGGTTTCTTAATGGACCAAACCATTGGGCCTTTGTATTTATTTCGTGGGCCAAGACTCATCAAATCCAATAGAAAATCCAAGGGCAAATGGAATGGGCTAGTCCACTATTCTGACCCCAAAAATAAACCAACAAACTGGTGGGCTTTAATCCTCCAGCCCAGGACGAACCCAAATGAAAGAAAACCAAACCCAGTTCCAAGTAGCCCAAACAAATAGCCAAACCCAATTCCTCTTTTGTTTTACCAAAAACCCAACAAAGCTAATAGGTCTAATTTCATTCCAAAATCCGGGATTAATTATTTTAAAAGCATACCTAAAACAACAAAAAAATAATAATAATAATTAAGCTTGAAAGGGGGTAAAAATGATTATTTTACAGAAGTTTTCGGGCCTTAGTGAAATTACTCAAAGATTTGGGGATCAAAACGTGATTTGTTAAACATTTTCATACCAGCTCACGATGCATCTTCTTCTTCTTTGTTAGTTTTTTTCCTGCTGTAATTTCTACGGCAACTTAGCGACATCACCTCAAGATTTCAAGCCCAAGTGCACGATACACATATACCCAAATCGCCGACAAAGCCAATCCAATATTATGCAAGGAATTCCGACAAGACAGATTGCAAAACAAATGGACAGATTGCAGGCTTTGGAAGAAAAGAAAAAGCCGCAGGAACACTAAAAGAAACAAAACCCAGGAACAAAAAAAACAAAATAAAAGCGAGATGAGTTGGGACATTATTTTGGGATGGTACCTGATGAAGGCTTTTTGTTGAATCGAAATCCAAACAGGAAACGCGCGAAGGAGTCGTTTGGAGCTGATTCGTTGCAGCTTTTGACATGGAACAGGGAGATGGGATCAACGACTTCAGGTCCAAATTCGAGGGATCTCCTGATGTTATTTCTCCAAGATCTCTGAACGGAAATCTCTCTCCTGATGTCACAGAGTATGCAGAAGCTAACAGCTTGGTGAATGATGCCTCGATGGAGAAAATCTTCGCTCAAGAAAGCTGGAGGATCAGCCTTTTCCAAGGAAAAACGCAGCTTGCATTCTCCCTCTTGCTCTCGTTTCTTCTGTTTTCTTTTTTTTAGCCCAGCCGCCAACCTCAGCTCTCTCTATTTCTTGGTTTTTCTTTTCACCGAAGCTCCCTGCCGTCCACTATCCTCTCTAAACTCTCCCTCTGGTTTTTCCCTAGCCCTCTCCCAGAAGCTTGCTCAGTTTTCTTTCTTTTTGTTTCGCCAACTTGCGGCCGTCAACCTCCCTTACCTCTCTCTTTCTCCTTCTCAGCTAAAACCTAGCCAAAACCCCTTCTAGATTCATCCTCTCCTCCAGGTGTCCTAGACACCTGGCCTCTTATGCTAAAATTTACCCCCCGAAGGACCTCCTGAAATCTCGTTTTCAAGCTGCGGCAAAAACGCAGCTTTTATGCCGCGTATTGGCTACTTTTCCTTTTTTCCTTTTTTTTTTTTTTGAAATTAGTAATTTAATTACAAATAAAATTAAAACAAAAACAACAATTCAAGTAATATCAAACAAAAACAAACAATCAAAAAATAATAATAAACAACAAAGTTGTGATTTTTCAATTTCCATTTTCATCATTTTTCACTTTTTCTTCCAAGAAAACATTGAATTTAAGTTACAAACAACTAAGACATATTTTTGATGTTTTCCTTTTCTTTTTTCTAAAAACTCTATGCTAATTTTAAACTTAAAAGCTAAAACTAAAAACTAAAACTAAAACTAAACAAGAATAAATAGCAAATGAAATAGGTCAACTAAAAGGGCGAAAATGAATAAAACTAAAATATCATAACAACTAATAGTGCAAAACACACAATAACGAACTAAAATGCAAGCAATCTAAAATGAAAATCATGAAACAGATGCTACATAAAATTATTCAAAATTTGGTGTCTACAGTTTGCCCCTCTTTGTCTGAGTTTTGAAAAAACTTGAGACAAAGAAGTAGACACCAAATACTTACCTGTGTTATTGGGCTGCAAAAGATTCCAACGAACAGGAATTCTAACACGGGACTGACCCGAATAAGAATTTAAAATTGGGATAGACCCGCGGAATAGACCCGAACAGAAATTTAAAATTGGGATAGACCCACGGCTAGCGGCGGGGTAAAATGAAAGGCGCACTGGCGGGACTAACCTCACGCTCCAGTGGCGGTGAAAATGAAATGTCTTGACAATCAGACAGTGGGATCAAACCCGAACCTGTCGTGAGAACTTGATTTGATTTGATTTTTTGATTTTTGGATTTTTTTTGATTTTTTTTTATTTTTCAGCTTTTTGATTTTTGATTTTTTTGATTTTTCTGATCTTTTGAGGAAATCTTTTCAAAATTTGCCCCAGTATGATGAATTGGTCAGTGAGACAACATCTGAGCCTGACGGGGTGTGGACGGTCAGCGGGATAAAACCCGGTCCTGCCGAGGTTGGCGGGATGAAACCCGGTCCCAATTTGATAAGAGCGGTCAGCGGGATTATACCCGGTCCTGCCGAGATTGGCGGGATGAAACCCGGTCCCAATTTGATAAAAGCGGTCAGCGGGATTATACCGGTCCTGCCGAGATTGGCGGATGAAACCCGGTCCAATGTGATAAAAGCGGTCAGCGGGATTATAAGATTGCGGTGAAACCCGTGATAAAAGCGGTCAGCGGGATTATACCGGTCCTGCCGAGATTGGCGGGATGAAACCCGGTCCCAATTTGATAAGAGTGGTCAGCGGGATTATACCCGGTCCTGCCGAGATTGGCGGGATGAAACCCGGTCCCAATGTGCACTTTGCGATGTTGGCGGCACTAAGTCCAGGCCCAACGTGCTTTTTGTGAAGTTGGTGGCACGAAAACCAAGCCCAACGTGATAAAATGATGTTGGCGGCACAAAATCCAGGCCCAACGTGACTTTTGTTGAAATGCTGGCGGCACGAAACTCAGGCCCAACTTGATATTTGGAATGTTGGCGGCATAAAGTCCAGGCCCAACGTGATCTTTGAAATGTTGGCGGCACGAAATCCAGGCCCAACGTGATCTTTGGAATGTTGGCGGCACGAAATCCAGGCCCAACGTGACTTTGGGAAGTTGGCGGCACGAAGTCCAGGCCCAACGTGACATTGTGAATGGTCAGTGGGATAAGACCCAATCCTGCCATCCAATTGGTGAAGAAATTGAATTTGATTTGTCAAAATACAAGAAATTAAATTTGATTTTCCAAGAAACAAAAATTTTGAACTTGATTGTTTGAATTTTTCGAATTTTTCTGATTTTTCGAGAGAATCTTTTTCAAAAATAATTTGCCCCCAGTGTAGGGCCCTTTTTCCCTTCTTTCTTCTCTTTCTTCGGCATCGGCCTTCCATATCACCAGACGCTCTTTTGTCGATTTCAACTATGAATACCTGCACAGGGCTTACATGCACTCAAATGAGCGTGACTGATTTGAAAAATGCATTATTTTGATTCTTGGACGAAATCCTCAATTGGACTACAAAAATATTTGCCCCTGTGTGGGCTTATTTTGCGAAATTTTGCAAATAAAAATTTTGCCCCAGTTTGGGCCCATTTGATTGCAAAAATTGGTTTAGATGATTTCCCATTTACTTGAACAAAGAAAAACCGCACTTTCTAAAATTTAGAAAAGAGTGCACATATACAACAATGTGAAGAAACTTTAATCGTCAAGTTTGAACTCATGCAGAAATTTCATGATGAATTCCTCGAAGTAACACCAAATTTAAGAAGATTTCTTCCTTACTTTTAGCATTGGTGCTTAGGGTAACGGGTCACCACTTCTGGTTGACTCATCTTTTCAGGACCAATCAAGTGACTTTATTTTTGAAATGGCTAAGGAAATGGGAGATAAGAATCTGTCTCATTTTTGTGCCCCAGTTGTATGTAATCCATTCAATGTCACATCTTAGTGAAAGTAAAGAGTTTGTTACCCTTATTTTCAAGAAAACTTAGTCAACATACAAGCTTTCTAGGCTTGTAACGTATGGACAGAAATGATAGCTAAACATGTGGAAACGGGTTATGCCCTTATGATCACAAATGATTTGATGAATTTCTTATGAGCATGATCCTCACTTTGGATTGTCATGAAAGAATAAGTCAACGATGGACTTTATTAGCTTGTAATGTGGCTTGAAAACGATAGCTAAAGAATAAAACTTTCAAGGACATAGCACCGAAGATCGCATTTTCCCAAAATTGCCCCTATTTGAACTCAAAAGATTTCAGACTTTGTTTGGATTTTCTCATCATTCCCCAGGGACTTCAGCGTCAAGTCTTTTTGCATTTTCCTTGCATTTACTTTTCTTGCTTTGCTTTTTGCCTCTTTTCTTTTCCCTCGAGCTGATGGGTTTTCACATGAGTAGCGCCAACCTCATACTCAAGCAATTCAGCAATACAGCTAAAATTTTCCGGCATCAGAAATTTTCTTGACAGGGCCATTGCAAAGAACAGAAGTCAGGTCTTTCGGCTTTTGTAATGGGGTCAGGTGGGGTGCTTAGAAAAGTTAAGGCTTGAAAGCGGATTTCAAAAGTGGTTTGAAGAATCTGAAATCGCATTGTTGCGTCAACCCTATTTTAGGATTAGATCGGAATTTGCCCCAGTTTATGCTTAATTGGGGCTTTTCACTTTTATTTTCTTTCTTTCTTGACTTTTCGGCCTTTTGCCGTTCTTTTGAACTTTCACAAAATTTGCCCCAGTTTATTTTTGAACTGGGGTCTCTTTTCTTCTTTTCTTTTGGTTTTGTTGCTTTTCACTTTTCACTTCTTGAAATTTCCCTTTTCAACTCAAACTCGCCCCCAGTGTGGGGTTTGCGATTCTCAGGGGTTGCCAAACGAAATAATCCATTCTGATGGCTCAAAAGGGATAACTAGGGATGCCCAAAGAATGTTCGATTGGAAAAGAAGATGGCCTGACTTGTATTCCGTTCCTTACAATAACTCTGAGAGGAAACTTTCGTTAATGCGAAATTTTTGGCATGTATCTGAATTAACTGACTGAGGAAGACCCTTGTCCATCCATATTTGTGAAACGTTGACGATCCACGCGGACACATCTCTTCCCCTTTTTTTTGAATTGGAACCCAAGTGGAATCAATTTTTCCCCAATTTGCGGCTCCCTCCTTATTCCAGCATTTTTGCTTTTCTTCTTTTTTTTCCTTTTCTTTTTTTTCAGAATTCCCCAATCTCCTTCCCCAATGTGGGGTGCGATCATATGTGCACTCGGAAAGAACCACCAATATTTTAGCTCAAATGAGGAGGCAAAGGATGATCAGTGTTTAGATTGTAGAAATGACGGCCAAAGTATCATTCTTATACCTCATGACAACCGAAGTAGCGAAATGGTCATTGAAAATCCATTCTTCTTTTGATATTTGAAAATTTTTCAATGAAGGGTAGTGATCATTAAGACCCTTATTTGAAACGAAATTAAAATGGGAGAGCAAATGATAAAAATCTGTATAGGTAATGAAACGAATGCTTGAAGTATCATTCCAAATTTCCCAAACAAATAAGAATAATGCACATTTTTGCTTTCACTTAGATGTGATTGAACCAGATTGGACACCTTGAACTTTTTCAAGCAAAAGTTGCCCCAACTTACAATTTATCAATCAATGTGACTGATTTTATTTTGGGGTTAAATGAAGAAGAAAAAGTATCTCATTGGGCCTTTTGAGTGACCGTTCACTCTCTTTCTTTCTGAGCACTCTTATTGTACAGGTTGGAACACCAATCGAGTGTAAGGATTTTAGGAAGCATACACTTGTGAAATTCAGGCTCTAGGCTGAAAAATCTCAAATTGGGTCTTATTTCTCAAAATTCATCATGAAATCTCTAATGAGTAAGAATAAAGAATGAAATGTACATAAATATACACAAAACAAAAATTATCCAAAAAAAATTTTATTGTTGAAAAAGTTTGAAACAAAATTTCTCAATCAATCATGATACAAACGAGAAGAGAGAAACTCGTAAAGAGCTCAACACATACACTTTTTGTCTCCTTTTCTTTTGGAACAAAATGTATTAACAAATCAAATAATAGAATTTCCCCTTTGGAAATAATTACAAAATCTCTCAGAGGCTTTAGCGTAGAGCTTCCAGTGTAATCTTCAAGCTTTATTGGATCAAAATTATCAGATATAGAAGAATATTCTCGCCTTATTGAAACATTTTTACAAATGCAGGGGGAGGGGAAAACAAAAAGAAAAATACCCAGAGTCAGTAAGTAAGAATAAAAAAATCGGTATGCATGTCCTATGGGGGAACCCTTTTTGTGCCAAGGGTAGGCCTAGAATGAGGATGCAATCCTCTGAAGTAGGCACTATACCATACCTGATGGATCCAATCAGCTCATGGAGTGAAAAAATAATTTTGAAAGAATTTGGTCCATTGGAATGAGAAGGGACGTTTGTCAAAATAAGGACCTCGTCCGCAGGGATTGATCACTTTTGATCGGTACAAGATTTTGCAAAAACGCACGGGTTTGACCTTGACGAACTTCCTATCAAAGAGATTGGAATTCGTTGATAACTTTTCTCAGTGAAGCACGGGTCAAAACTCCAACTGATCAAATGGCTGGATGCAATGGATGCTTTTCTCAAAATCGACTAGGTTTTCCATTTTGAAATTCGACATTGAAATCCTTATTGGTCAAATGAAATTGACAATTGATTAAAAAACGACCGGATTACCCTAAAAAGGGAAACAGGTCAAATGAATTGAATGAAATTTAATTTATCCAAAATTAATCAGATCACCCTAAAAAGGGTAAATTGATCAAATAGACTGAACGAAACTTGATTTATTCAAAATCGGCTCGGTTGCCCTAAAAATGGGTAAATTGGCCAAATGAATGAAATTGAATTAGTGATTTATTCAAAAATCGGCCGAATGACCCTAAAAAGGGTAAATCGGTCAAATTGATTTGATGATTTATTCAAAAATCGACCGGATGACCCTAAAAAGGGTAAATTGGTCAAATGAATTGATGATTTATTCAAAATCGACCAGGTGACCCTAAAAAGGGTAAATTGGTCAATGAATTGACGATTTATTGAATGAATTGGCTGCCTAGCTAGCAAATGTAATAGTTAGGGCTTTAATTGTCTTATGTGTCTTGCATGCTTAGTTACTAACGTGTTAATTTGCTTTGTTAGGGCCTTGCATCTAGTCGAGCATGCTAAATGTTATGTGCTATGTGTTTATAAGTGTTTGGCATGTCTACTCGCTTTCCATAGCCTGAATGAATGTGGTGGATGAATGTACGTTTCCACTAGTCCAACGCTAGTCGGAATTCATAGAATGGGCTAGTCCAACGCTAGACCCTTAGGGATTTCTCCTCGTTAGTACATGTTTGCATGTTCATTACATATCATGCATTTTCTTTAGTTTTATCATTTTGCATGCCCCTCGAACCCTTTTTCCCTCCATTTTAGGATTTTTGCAGTTCATGCTAGTTATAGGGTTCATTTGCTTGAGAGTCCCCTTAAATATGGGATATAGACGAGTGTGGCTTTTTCTAAGCCTTAGCACGCTTGTATTCCCTCTATAAAAGGGCAAATTGAGTCACGATTTAGGTCTCCCCGTACCCAATATGCATGAATTCCCTAGGCTCATGCATTTTTAAATCCACTCTACCATTTTATATCCTCATCACACTTTCATTTTTCCTCCCATTTTGCACACGTGCACCTTTATGTTTCTTCACTTGCACACGAACACTTTTATCATCACTTGCACACATGCACTTCATATTATCATTTCACATACCGTACCTTGCCCACTCACGTGCACATTTTCATTTACATATTTATTATTTTTTTATTACTTTTTCAAACTCATGTCCTCACATTGCATACATGCATTCCATTCATTTGCATCCCACTCGCATTATTCGTGACTTCTTCAAAGGATCGTTGTTGGGCTTCACAATTAATGTGATTGGCACCACTCAACCTTTGAAGAGAAATTTCCCCCAATACCCCTAGGTCTAGGGTTTGCATTCATGTAGTGCATCCAAATGTAATAAATTCTTTGGTTAAAACAAGAAAATCTTTGATTAAATCATGCAACTAGCCTTGGCTAGGTCAAAGGGGTGCCTTGGATTTTATCCTTGCCTTCCCCTTTGTCAAATGTGACTCCCGAACCTTTTTTTTGGTTTACGTGGACTAGGAGTCGTTTAAAAGGGGTTTCTTACTACTTTTTCCTATTTTTTCTTTAAAAATTCATTTTTTGGTGACTTGGTACACCTTAACTCATTACCAAGTGGCGACTCCAATTTTTATTTCAAAAACCCCTTTTAAACTATAATTTTGGGTCAAATCGTCGCATTCTCAACCCCCCATTTAGACCCATTTTTTTCCTTTTCACAATTCATTTTCCAATCACAAAAAATACATTTTTTAAACCATTTATTTATTTATCAAAAAATGGGGCGCGACAGTTGGCGACTCCACTGGGGAGATTCGAGAGTCCGAGCAAATTTGATTTAATCAACATTTTTCTTCTTTTAATCTTTTCATATATCACATTTGGGTGTTTAGGATTGTATTTTTCCTTTTATTAGGATTTTTCCATCTCACGTATACCAACTCCCTCACTTACTCATTTGGCGTATGATTGTTTTGATTGATGAATGGTTTATGTATGTCATTCCGCGCTTGACATTGCATTTGGGTGGGGGACATACCCTAGAGCCTTGTGTTGGGTTCTTTATCCCTCCCCTCCAAACGAGCACTAGCATACGCGCATACGCTTTAATTATTTTTACCCCTCATTTATTTTTCTTTTAGTGGCTTGTCACGCCACTCCACCCTATTAGGATTTTAGGCGACCCACTTGGACATTTGATCGTATCACGACGTGTGCGTAGCATGATCCGAGGGGTCACTCGATCTTCCGCTTTAAACTTTAGGTTGATAACCTATTAGTTTTTAGTCGAAGGTTGAGGATTTTTTTTAGATTCGCCCAGACGGGTAGCCGTAACACGACGTGTGCGTAGCAACGTCTGGGGAATCGCTCGAGCCACCGACAAGGAACCTTGGGAGTGATGACCCTTGGTTTCCAAGTCTGAAGGCTCGGGGACCTATGACTTATCGAGTCTAGGTGCATTAGTGAACCCTAACCTCATGCATCCATTTTAGCTTGCCTAGGGTAGAGTCGACCTTACCCTATTAGGGACACTATTCACGAGGGGAGGGGTCCAACCCCTTTCTTCTTTTCATTGCTTTATTTCCTTGTGTTGATTTCGTTGCTACAATGTGTTATGTGTATTTATCGGACTGAGCTAACTTTTCTTGGTTTTGTGTCCCAATTGCATTCACAAACCTTAGCAAATAAGAGGTCTGGCATGACCTTCTTTTAGAACCTACCCTCGTAGATAGGTTATTGCACGTTTAAAGATTTTGGTATATTGCATTCATAGATTAATAATTGCATAGCATTCTAAGCCTACCTTGGCGTATAAAAGGTCCTTTTAGGTCATGGTTTCATTTCAAATTGCATGTTTTACTGCTTTAATAAAGTGGCATCATGCATAAACCCTAAAAAGGGAATGCCATTTAGGCGATCCCATGCTAGGAATAAACCACCTTGTGTCTCGAATACTTAATCCAAGGAGACTTGCACGTTTACATTTTGTACCATCCAAAGGGGTAGTGCACAAGGTAAGGTGGGATCCGATCATTTTCATGGGGCGATCTTTGGAATATGAGCGCCTAACAATCACTTTTTGGCCATTTTATCAAATTGGTAAAAATCCCTTGCAAAAAGGACATTAATTTGAAGAAATTCACAAACAATTCGTCGCTATTGAGACGATAAATAAACTGAGGCCAAAATTTGATTTTAGGAGGCTCATAGACTAATGCATCTCAATAATTTTGAAATCACCAATGACCGGACAATTCAATCGATCCATTTTACCAATTCATTCATTTTAAGACAATCTAGTTGATTTTGAATAAATCATCAATTTCAATCAATTCATTTGACTAATTTACCCTTTCTGGGTGATTTGGTCGATTTTTGAATAAATCATCAATTTCAATCAATTCATTTGACTAATTTACCCTTTTTGGGTGATTTGGTCGATTTTTGAATAAATCATCAACTTCAATCAATTCATTTGACTAATTTACCCTTTTTGGTGATTTGGTTGATTCTTGAATAAATCATCAATTCCATTAAATTCTTTTGACCAGTTTACCCTTTTTTAGGGCGATCTGGTCAATTTTGAATAAATTCTCGATTTCATTCAACTCATTTGACCGATTTCTTTTTTAGGAAGATCCGGTCAATTTTGAGTAAATTATTAAATTTCACTCAATTCATTTGACCCGTTTCCCTTTTTAGGGTAATCCGGTCGATTTTTAAATAATTGTCAATGCCATTCAATCCATTTGACTAATTAGGGTTTCAATGTCGAATTCCAAATTGAGAAATTTAGTCGATTTTGGGAAAACCGTCCATTGCATCCAGCCATTTGATCAGTTGGAGTTTTGACCCGCGCTTTACTGAGGAAATTTTGTCAACGAATTCCAATCTCTTCGATAGGAAGTTCGTCAAGGTCAAACACGTGCGTCCTTGCAAATTCTTGTATCGATCAAGAGTGATCAATCCCTTCGGACGATGTCCTCATTTTGACAAACGTCTCTTCTCATTCCAATTGACCAAATTTTTCAAAATTATTTCTCACTCAATGAGTTGATCGGATCCGTCAGGTATGGTATAGTGCCTACCCTAGAGGATTGCATTTTCATGCTAGGCCTACCCTTGGCATAAAAGGGTTCCCCCATAGGACATGCATACCGATTTTATAATCTTGCTTGCTAATTCAGGGTATTTTTCTTTTGTTTTCCCCCTTCCCTGCATTCATAAAAATACTTCAATAAAGGGAAAATATTTTTCTATATCTGATGGCACTTCCGATCTAATAAAGTGTCAAAACTGCAAGTGTTATTTGATTCTTGGGCAGATCCTACAATGAAAACATAAATGATCTATCTGGAAGCTCTACGCTAAAGCCTCTGAGAGATTTTGTAATTGTTTCAAAGGAAAATTCTGTTTTGTTAATGCATTTTTCTTTCCAAAAGAGAAGGGAGTCAAAAGTGTATATATGTGGAGCTGTTAGAAGTTTTTATCTTCTCATTTGTATTGTATTTGAATGAGAAAGGTTGTTTTAAACTTTTTCACCAATAAAGTTTTGGACAGTTATTGTTTAGTATATTCATGTACATTTCATTCTTTATCCTTTACTCATTGGAGATTTCATGATGAATTTTAAGAAACAAGCTCAAATTGAGATTTTTTCAACCTCCAGCCTGAAAATTCGCAAGTGTATGCTTTCTAAAATCCTTGTGTACACTAGATTGGTGATCCGAGCTACACAATAAGAGTGCTCAAAATTAAAAGAGGTCCCTCAGAAGGCCCATGAGATACCTTTCTCCTTTACTTAACCCCAAAATAAAATCAGTCACATTGATTGATAAATTGCAAATCGGAGCGAACTTTGCTTAGAAAAATGCCCATTGGTTCAACCAGATTCAATTCACATCTAAGTGAAAGCAAAAATGTGCATTATTCTTGTTTGTTTTGAAAATTTGGAATGATACTTTGAGCATTCGTTTCTCTACTTATACACATTTTATCATTTGCTCTTCCATTAGAGCCTTTGAAAGAATAATTTCGTTTCAAATAAGAGCCCTAATGATCACTACCCTTCATTGGAAAATTTTCAAATATCAAAAAGGGAATGGATTTTCAATGACATTTCGTTACCTTGGTTGTCATGAGGTGTAAGAATGATACTTTGGCCATCGTTTCTACAACCTAAACACCATTTATCCCTTGCATCCTCATTTGAGCCAAAATTGGAGGTTCTTTTCAAAGCATCTATGATCGCACCCCACATTGGGGAGGGAGATTGGAAAATTTTTCAAAAAAAAAAAAGAGAAAAGCAAAAATGCTAGAATAAGTAGAGGAGAGAATCACGAATTGGAAAGCAAATTCCATCTTGGGGTTTCCATTTTGAAAAATAAAAAAAAAAAAAGAGAAAAAAAAGAAGGAAAGAAAAAAAAAAAAAAAGAGAAAAAAAAGAAGGAAAGAAAAAGCAAAGAAAAGGAAGAGTTTTGTCCGCGTGGGTCGCCTATGTTTCACAAATATGGATGAACAAGGGTCTTCCTCAGTCAGTAAATTCAAATACATGCCAGAAATTTCCCATTAATGAAAGTTTCCTTTCAGAGTTATTGTAAGGGACGGAACAAAGGTCAGGCCTTCTTCTTTTCCAATCAAACATTCTATCCCTAGTTATCCCTTTTGAGCCTTCAGAATAAAATACTTCGTTTGGCAACCCCTGAGAATCGGAAACCCCACACTGGGGCAAGTTTGAGTTGAAAAGGAAAATTTCAAAAAAACAAAGAAAAAAAAAACAAAAAAAGTGAAAAAGTGAAAAGTCACAAAATCAAAGACAGAAAGAAGAAAAGGGAACCTCAGTTCAAAAATAAACTGGGGCAAATTTTGTGAAAATTCCAAAGAATGGCAGAAGGCCGAAAAATCAAAAGAAAATGAAAGAGAAAAAGCCTCAATTGAGCATAAACTCTGGGGCAAGTTTTGACTTAACCCTAAAATAGGGTTGGCGCAACAATGCGATCTCAGATTACTTAAACCACTCTTGAAATCTGCCTTCAAGCCTTAACTTTTTTTAAGCACCCCACCAGACCCCATTACAAAAGCCGAAAGTCC
Source organism: Coffea eugenioides (assembly GCF_003713205.1). NCBI lineage: Eukaryota > Viridiplantae > Streptophyta > Magnoliopsida > Gentianales > Rubiaceae > Coffea > Coffea eugenioides. The sequence continues at coordinate 35,778 of NW_020863704.1, forward strand.
TGACTTCTATTCTTTGCAATGGCCCTGTCAAGAAAATTTCTGATGCCGGAAAATTTTAGCTGTATTTCTGAATTACCTGAGTATGGGGTTGACGCTACTCATCATGTGCAAATCCACTAAGTTGAGGGAAAGGAAAAAGAGGCAAAAAGCAAAGCAAGAAGAGTAAATGCAGAAAAATTCGACGCTGAAGTCCCTGGTGAATGATGAAAAAATACAAAACAAAGTCTGAGATTTTTTGAGTTCAAAATAGGGGCAATTTTGAAAAATGCGATCTTCGATGCAATGTCCTTGAAAGTTTTATTCTTTAACTATCGTTTTCAAGCTTCATTACAAGCTAACAAAGTCCATCGTTGACTTATTCCTTCATGACAATCCAAAGTGGGGATTATGCTCGTAAGAAATCCATCAATCATTTGTGATCATGGGAGTATAACCAATTTTCACAGGTTTAGCTATCGCTTCTACCCATGTTATTGCAAGCCTATAAAGCTTGTACATTGACTAAGGGTGACAAACTCTTTGCTTTCACTAAGATGTGATATTGAATAGAGTACATACATTTGGGGCACAAAATAAGACAAGTCTTGGCCTCCCATTTCCTTTAGTCACTTCCAAGTCAGAAATAACGCCCATTGGATTAGTCTTGAAAGATGGGCCAACCAGAAAGTGGTGACCTGTTATCCTAAGCACCGATGCTAAAAGTGAGGAAGAAATCTTCTTGAATTTGGTGTTATTCTAAGGAATTCATCATGAAATTTCTGCATGAGTGCAACTTGACGTTTAAAGTTTCTTCACATTGTTGTATATGTGCATTCTTTTCTAAATTTTAGAAAGTGCGGTTTTTCTTTGTTCAAATAAATGGGAAATCATCTGAACAAATTTTTGCAATCAAGGAAGCCCACACTGGGGCAAAAATTTTATTTGTGAGATTTCATGAAATAAGCCCACGCTGGGGCAAATTTTTTGTAATACATTTGAGATTTTTGTCCAAAAATCAAATAATAACATTTTTTCGAATCAATCCCGCAGCTCTTTTCATGGAATTTAAGTGCATGTCATGCTTTGTTAAGCCCCCTGTGCAGGTATTCATGATTCAAAATGATGAAAAGCATCCAGTGAGGCGGAAGGCCGATACTGCAAAGAGAAGCAAGAAGAAGGAGGAAAAATGGACCCGATACTGGGGCAAATTATGTTGGAAAAAATTCTCTCGGAAAAATCCGAAAGGAAGGGAAAAATCAGAAAGGTCAAAAATCAAAAAATCAAAGTTTAATTTCTTGTTTCTTGGCAAATCAAATTCAATTTCTTGTTCACAACATCACGTTGGGCCTGGACTTCGTGCCGCCAACTTCACAAGATCACGTTGGGCCCTGGACTCGGCCGCCAAATTCACGAAGATCCCGTGTCGGACTCATGTCGGCCCGGACTTCACAAGATCCCGTTGACTTGGGTTCACCCCCAACGCTCGCAAGAACGGGTTCAAATCCCGCTGACCGCTATATCACGTTGAGTCTGGGTTCAATCCCGCTCAACCTCGCAAACTGTTCTATCCCCCAATCACCACTAAGCATGGGTTTGCCCGCCAGAGAGCAATTTCTTACATCGCACTTGAGCGTGGTGTCCCAGCCAGTAAGCATTTCATTTTACTGCACAGCCGGGTCAAGTCCCACTAGGAGCATGTTCATTTGCATTTCATTTGCAGTTCACTAACGAAACATGATCAGTCCATTAACACTTCATTCCACTCCTTTCATTTGCTCACCAATAAACATGGGTCCAATCCCACCACACTCCTAATCCACTTCAATTCAACCATTTAATTCATGTTGGGGCATCCCCGTCGGTCATCCCGTTTAAATCTCCGGGCAGCCCGTTAAAAATTCTGTTCGGGCAGTCCCGTTTAAATCATGTCGGTCAGTCCCTTAATTTCGTTCGGTCAGTTCCCATTAAAATTCTGCTCGGTGTCAGTCCCCCGTAAATCTGTTCGGGTCAGTCCCGTTAATCCTGTCGCGCAGTCCGTTTAAATCCGGTTCGGGGTCAGTCCCTTAAATTCTGTTCCGCGGTCAGTCCCCGTAAAATTCTTGTTCGGGTCAGTCCCGTTAAATTCTTCTGTCGTCATCCCGTTAAATTCTGTTCGGGGTCACCCCCGTTTAAATCCTGCGGTCACCCGTTAAATCTGTCCGGTCAGTCCGCTTAATATTCCTGTTTCGGGTCAGTCCCGGTTTAAATTCTCGTTCGGTCAGTCCCTTAAATGCTGTTCGGCACCCCGTTATAATTCTGTCGGGTCAGTCCCCCGTTAAAATTTCTCGGCGTCAGTCCCGTTAAAATTCCTGTCGGGTCAGTTCCGTTTTAAATTCTGTCGGCGTCAGTCGGTCAGTCCCGTTTAAATTTCTGTTCGGGTCAGTCCCGTTTAAATCCTGTTCGGGTCAGTCCCATTGTCAGTCCTCATTTCAGAAGCGTCCATTGCAGCCGAATAACACAGGTAAGTATTTGGTGTCTACTTCTTTGTCTCAAGTTTTTTCAAAACTCAGACAAAGAGGGGCAAACTGTAGACACCAAATTTTTGGTGTAATTACATTTACTGTTTATTTTTAGTTTTTTTATTTGTCGTGATAGTTTTATTCGCTTTTTAGTTTTTAGTTTCTAGTTTTATTTTTATTTTAAGTTTTTAGCATAGAATTTCTTGGAAAAAGAAAAGAAAAAGAAAAAGCATTAAAAAATATGATTTAGTCGTTTGTAACTTAAATTCAATGCTTTCTTGAAAGTGAAAAAAGTGAAAAAAATGGAAAGTTGCATTTTGTTGTTTCTAGTTTATTTATTTTTATCCAATGTTAATTAAGTTGTTATTGTTATTATTATTATTATTATTATTATCAATTTTGTTTAATTAATTAATTAGTTGAAAAAAAGAGGTGTCGCATGCATGCTGCATTTTTTTGCAGTTTTGCAAGAAAGGACTAGACGGCTCCTTGGTTGCAAATATAGCAGGAACGGCTGGGTTTAGGTTTTGGTGGGGCTCCCATATAAAAGCAAAAAGGAAAAAGCAGCCGCAAGGGAGAGAGTAAGAGGATAGAAAAAACAGCTAAGAAAACAAGAAAGGGAACACAAGAGGAACGGCTGAACAGAAAAAGAGAGGTTCTTTGGGGACCGTAGGATGAAGGGTTTGGAGATGGGAGTTGCATTGGAGTAGTAGCCGCAAAGGGGAGGTTTTCGTCTGAGGGAATCAACAAAAGGAAAGGCTAAGAAGCAAGAAAATGGAGGAAGGTTTCGGCTGGGCTAACAGCTGAAGGAAAACAGAACAAGAACAAAGGAAGAAAAAGGAGCATCGAGCAAAGGTTGAGCAAAAGAAACCGAGGGCTGGACGGAAATAGAGGGGATAGTGGCGGCTGAGTTTGAAGGCGAAGAGCAAAAGAAAGAAACACAAGGAGAGACCGAGGGAGTCGTAGGAGGAGCCACTAGATCCGAGAAGGAGGAGGTTCAAGATTCCAAACCCAATCTCAGGTTTCTTCATCGGAGTCAGCGACTGTCTTCTTCATCGAACCCAAGTTTCAAGTCCAAAGGCGGAACAGGTAGTCTTCAACCCTTGTTCTTGCCTATTTTCTTTTCACATAGAATCTGGTTTGTGTAACCCGAGACCCTGGGCGTCTACTTGCGTTTGGATGTTGAGCTACTGGAGCAAAGTTTGATGCTTGGATGTATTGGGAGACAGTTCGTTGTCTTTCTTGCATCCATTTCCATTTCATCAACTAAAGTTGTTTCCTTTTTTGCTGCTTGCTATGTTGGGCATGGCCAGGGCTGATGGCATTTGTTTTATTACCATTTTTTTGTTTCTAAAATCTGGAGTCTGACCTGCATGATTCGCTTTGCTTGTGCACAATCTGGTTGGAAAATTCTGGGCAATGCATGATTTACGACTGAGTTTCTTTTGCTGCATTTTCTTTGTTGTTTCGGTTGGGATGGTCAGGAGATAGATTCATGTTTAAAGATGTCTGTGAGTTTAGTAAATAAATGGACAGATCAATGCAATGGTCCCAGCATGTAACCTACACTAGTTGAAGCTGCAAAATTCGAAGCAAATAAAGAAGTAAAAAGCTGCTGCATTTTTTCTTGCTGTTTTCTTTTCCATGGCTGTTCAAGTGAATCTTTACACTTAAATTGCATGTTAATTTGATGTTAAAGGGAAGAAATGGAATGGTTTGGCGTTGGGTTTGTGTGCTTGGGTCTAAAAATGTTTGAGCTATGGTCGATGGCTTGTTAAAAAAACAGATTTCTAGTTGCCGAAAGTTGCATGGAGCTGCATTAGCTTTCATGGCTTTGATTCATGTAACAGGCCACAAGAGCCTGGGTTTTATTCATCCAATTTGCTAGTTAAATCTTGTGCAAAAATGATTGACGAAGTTGCATGTTTTGATCCCAAGCATCAAGGAAAGTGGCGGCAAAGCTGCAACTGGAAAATTGCAGCACTTTACTCCTTTCTTTTGGTTGATATTTCTTGTATCGCTGGTAGCCACCAATCTAGATTTTCTGTTTTAGTCTTGTAATGAAAGTGTCACTCGAATTGGTTGATGGTTAGGAGTGATGTTTTGTGGTTGTTGATGTTTGTTTGGTGATGCATTTGGTTAATAATGAAACACAGCACATCATATAGGAAGGGAATGGAAATTGCAGAAGCATTCTTTACGTGTATGCATGCTTTGCATGAAGAAATAAACCTGGAAAATTGCAGATCAACCCCTTAAGCCTCCTTAATGCTACTAAGACCCAACTAATTGAATAATGTCATCAATTTGGTCCTTAGAAGTTTAATTTTTTTTGCAATTTCATTGCTTGCTTTGCTTCAATTAACTACCATGCTTTGTCAATTGCACTTAAGTCACGACTTTAGGGGCTTTATGATCAGGTGAGCTCGTGTTTGCCTATTTCGTTTAATTTTCCCAAATAAATTGGTACCTTGACCATTTCTTTTATTTTGGAGGATAAATAAGTGATTTCACTTCATCGGGGCCCAATTGCAAGGGAGGTGACCTCTATCTCCTTGATTCTCATTTCTCCTATGTGATCCAACGTGCTAAGTGTGAATTGCATGTCTACGTTGCTTTCTTTGCCTTTCTTTAATTCCTTTCATTTATTTCATTTACTTTTGCCTTTTATTTAAGTTATTCTTTATGGGGTATGTGTACACCTCTTGGCTTGTAATAGTTAGGGATTTAATTATTTTATTCCTTTTCCCCCTTTTAGATTGTAGTAGGGTCTCCCTAATGTAATAGATAGGGCTTGGAGGAGCATTCAATGAAGACCTATCGAAGTCATGTGCCTAGCTAGCAAATGTAATAGTTAGGGCTTTAATTGTCTTATGTGTCTTGCATGCTTAGTTACTACGTGTTAATTTGCTTTGTTAGGGCCTTGCATCTAGTCGAGCATGCTAAATGTTATGTGCTATGTGTTTATAAGTGTTTGGCATGTCTACTCGCTTTCCATAGCCTGAATGAATGTGGTGGATGAATGTACGTTTCCACTAGTCCAACGCTAGTCGGAATTCATAGAATGGGCTAGTCCAACGCTAGACCCTTAGGGATTTCTCCTCGTTAGTACATGTTTGCATGTTCATTACATATCATGCATTTTCTTTAGTTTTATCATTTTGCATGCCCCTCGAACCCTTTTTCCCTCCATTTTAGGATTTTTGCAGTTCATGCTAGTTATAGGGTTCATTTGCTTGAGAGTCCCCTTAAATATGGGATATAGACGAGTGTGGCTTTTTCTAAGCCTTAGCACGCTTGTATTCCCTCTATAAAAGGGCAAATTGAGTCACGATTTAGGTCTCCCCGTACCCAATATGCATGAATTCCCTAGGCTCATGCATTTTTAAATCCACTCTACCATTTTATATCCTCATCACACTTTCATTTTTCCTCCCATTTTGCACACGTGCACCTTTATGTTTCTTCACTTGCACACGAACACTTTTATCATCACTTGCACACATGCACTTCATATTATCATTTCACATACCGTACCTTGCCCACTCACGTGCACATTTTCATTTACATATTTATTGTTTTTTTATTACTTTTTCAAACTCATGTCCTCACATTGCATACATGCATTCCATTCATTTGCATCCCACTCGCATTATTCGTGACTTCTTCAAAGGATCGTTGTTGGGCTTCACAATTAATGTGATTGGCACCACTCAACCTTTGAAGAGAAATTTCCCCCAATACCCCTAGGTCTAGGGTTTGCATTCATGTAGTGCATCCAAATGTAATAAATTCTTTGGTTAAAACAAGAAAATCTTTGATTAAATCATGCAACTAGCCTTGGCTAGGTCAAAGGGGTGCCTTGGATTTTATCCTTGCCTTCCCCTTTGTCAAATGTGACTCCCGAACCTTTTTTTTGGTTTACGTGGACTAGGAGTCGTTTAAAAGGGGTTTCTTACTACTTTTTCCTATTTTTTCTTTAAAAATTCATTTTTTTGGTGACTTGGTACACCTTAACTCATTACCAAGTGGCGACTCCAATTTTTATTTCAAAAACCCCTTTTAAACTATAATTTTGGGTCAAATCGTCGCATTCTCAACCCCCCATTTAGACCCATTTTTTTCCTTTTCACAATTCATTTTCCAATCACAAAAAATACATTTTTTAAACCATTTATTTATTTATCAAAAAATGGGGCGCGACAGTTGGCGACTCCACTGGGGAGATTCGAGAGTCCGAGCAAATTTGATTTAATCAACATTTTTCTTCTTTTAATCTTTTCATATATCACATTTGGGTGTTTAGGATTGTATTTTTCCTTTTATTAGGATTTTTCCATCTCACGTATACCAACTCCCTCACTTACTCATTTGGCGTATGATTGTTTTGATTGATGAATGGTTTATGTATGTCATTCCGCGCTTGACATTGCATTTGGGTGGGGGACATACCCTAGAGCCTTGTGTTGGGTTCTTGATCCCTCCCCTCCAAACGAGCACTAGCATACGCGCATACGCTTTAATTATTTTTACCCCTCATTTATTTTTCTTTTAGTGGCTTGTCACGCCACTCCACCCTATTAGGATTTTAGGCGACCCACTTGGACATGTGATCGTATCACGACGTGTGCGTAGCATGATCCGAGGGGTCACTCGATCTTCCGCTTTAAACTTTAGGTTGATAACCTATTAGTTTTTAGTCGAAGGTTGAGGATTTTTTTTAGATTCGCCCAGACGGGTAGCCGTAACACGACGTGTGCGTAGCAACGTCTGGGGAATCGCTCGAGCCACCGACAAGGAACCTTGGGAGTGATGACCCTTGGTTTCCAAGTCTGAAGGCTCGGGGACCTATGACTTATCGAGTCTAGGTGCATTAGTGAACCCTAACCTCATGCATCCATTTTAGCTTGCCTAGGGTAGAGTCGACCTTACCCTATTAGGGACACTATTCACGAGGGGAGGGGTCCAACCCCTTTCTTCTTTTCATTGCTTTATTTCCTTGTGTTGATTTCGTTGCTACAATGTGTTATGTGTATTTATCGGACTGAGCTAACTTTTCTTGGTTTTGTGTCCCAATTGCATTCACAAACCTTAGCAAATAAGAGGTCTGGCATGACCTTCTTTTAGAACCTACCCTCGTAGATAGGTTATTGCACGTTTAAAGATTTTGGTATATTGCATTCATAGATTAATAATTGCATAGCATTCTAAGCCTACCTTGGCGTATAAAAGGTCCTTTTAGGTCATGGTTTCATTTCAAATTGCATGTTTTACTGCTTTAATAAAGTGGCATCATGCATAAACCCTAAAAAGGGAATGCCATTTAGGCGATCCCGTGCTAGGAATAAACCACCTTGTGTCTCGAATACTTAATCCAAGGAGACTTGCACGTTTACATTTTGTACCATCCAAAGGGGTAGTGCACAAGGTAAGGTGGGATCCGATCATTTTCATGGGGCGATCTTTGGAATATGAGCGCCTAACAATCACTTTTTGGCCATTTTATCAAATTGGTAAAAATCCCTTGCAAAAAGGACATTAATTTGAAGAAATTCACAAACAATTCGTCGCTATTGAGACGATAAATAAACTGAGGCCAAAATTTGATTTTAGGAGGCTCATAGACTAATGCATCTCAATAATTTTGAAATCACCAATGACCGGACAATTCAATCGATCCATTTTACCAATTCATTCATTTTAAGACAATCTAGTTGATTTTGAATAAATCATCAATTTCAATCAATTCATTTGACTAATTTACCCTTTCTGGGTGATTTGGTCGATTTTTGAATAAATCATCAATTTCAATCAATTCATTTGACTAATTTACCCTTTTTGGGTGATTTGGTCGATTTTTGAATAAATCATCAACTTCAATCAATTCATTTGACTAATTTACCCTTTTTGGTGATTTGGTTGATTCTTGAATAAATCATCAATTCCATTAAATTCTTTTGACCAGTTTACCCTTTTTTAGGGCGATCTGGTCAATTTTGAATAAATTCTCGATTTCATTCAACTCATTTGACCGATTTCTTTTTTAGGAAGATCCGGTCAATTTTGAGTAAATTATTAAATTTCACTCAATTCATTTGACCCGTTTCCCTTTTTAGGGTAATCCGGTCGATTTTTAAATAATTGTCAATGCCATTCAATCCATTTGACTAATTAGGGTTTCAATGTCGAATTCCAAATTGAGAAATTTAGTCGATTTTGGGAAAACCGTCCATTGCATCCAGCCATTTGATCAGTTGGAGTTTTGACCCGCGCTTTACTGAGGAAATTTTGTCAACGAATTCCAATCTCTTCGATAGGAAGTTCGTCAAGGTCAAACACGTGCGTCCTTGCAAATTCTTGTATCGATCAAGAGTGATCAATCCCTTCGGACGATGTCCTCATTTTGACAAACGTCTCTTCTCATTCCAATTGACCAAATTTTTCAAAATTATTTCTCACTCAATGAGTTGATCGGATCCGTCAGGTATGGTATAGTGCCTACCCTAGAGGATTGCATTTTCATGCTAGGCCTACCCTTGGCATAAAAGGGTTCCCCCATAGGACATGCATACCGATTTTATAATCTTGCTTGCTAATTCAGGGTATTTTTCTTTTGTTTTCCCCCTTCCCTGCATTCATAAAAATACTTCAATAAAGGGAAAATATTTTTCTATATCTGATGGCACTTCCGATCTAATAAAGTGTCAAAACTGCAAGTGTTATTTGATTCTTGGGCAGATCCTACAATGAAAACATAAATGATCTATCTGGAAGCTCTACGCTAAAGCCTCTGAGAGATTTTGTAATTGTTTCAAAGGAAAATTCTGTTTTGTTAATGCATTTTTCTTTCCAAAAGAGAAGGGAGTCAAAAGTGTATATATGTGGAGCTGTTAGAAGTTTTTATCTTCTCATTTGTATTGTATTTGAATGAGAAAGGTTGTTTTAAACTTTTTCACCAATAAAGTTTTGGACAGTTATTGTTTAGTATATTCATGTACATTTCATTCTTTATCCTTTACTCATTGGAGATTTCATGATGAATTTTAAGAAACAAGCTCAAATTGAGATTTTTTCAACCTCCAGCCTGAAAATTCGCAAGTGTATGCTTTCTAAAATCCTTGTGTACACTAGATTGGTGATCCGAGCTACACAATAAGAGTGCTCAAAATTAAAAGAGGTCCCTCAGAAGGCCCATGAGATACCTTTCTCCTTTACTTAACCCCAAAATAAAATCAGTCACATTGATTGATAAATTGCAAATCGGAGCGAACTTTGCTTAGAAAAATGCCCATTGGTTCAACCAGATTCAATTCACATCTAAGTGAAAGCAAAAATGTGCATTATTCTTGTTTGTTTTGAAAATTTGGAATGATACTTTGAGCATTCGTTTCTCTACTTATACACATTTTATCATTTGCTCTTCCATTAGAGCCTTTGAAAGAATAATTTCGTTTCAAATAAGAGCCCTAATGATCACTACCCTTCATTGGAAAATTTTCAAATATCAAAAAGGGAATGGATTTTCAATGACATTTCGTTACCTTGGTTGTCATGAGGTGTAAGAATGATACTTTGGCCATCGTTTCTACAACCTAAACACCATTTATCCCTTGCATCCTCATTTGAGCCAAAATTGGAGGTTCTTTTCAAAGCATCTATGATCGCACCCCACATTGGGGAGGGAGATTGGAAAATTTTTCAAAAAAAAGAGAAAAGCAAAAATGCTAGAATAAAGAGGGAATCACGAATTGGAGAAATTTCCATTTGGGTTTCCATTTTGAAAAAAAAAAAAAAAAAAAAGAGGAAAAAAAGAAGGAAAGAAAAAGCAAAGAAAAGGAAGAGTTTTGTCCGCGTGGGTCGCCTATGTTTCACAAATATGGATGAACAAGGGTCTTCCTCAGTCAGTAAATTCAAATACATGCCAGAAATTTCCCATTAATGAAAGTTTCCTTTCAGAGTTATTGTAAGGGACGGAACAAAGGTCAGGCCTTCTTCTTTTCCAATCAAACATTCTATCCCTAGTTATCCCTTTTGAGCCTTCAGAATAAAATACTTCGTTTGGCAACCCCTGAGAATCGGAAACCCCACACTGGGGCAAGTTTGAGTTGAAAAGGAAAATTTCAAAAAAACAAAGAAAAAAAAAACAAAAAAAGTGAAAAAGTGAAAAGTCACAAAATCAAAGACAGAAAGAAGAAAAGGGAACCTCAGTTCAAAAATAAACTGGGGCAAATTTTGTGAAAATTCCAAAGAATGGCAGAAGGCCGAAAAATCAAAAGAAAATGAAAGAGAAAAAGCCTCAATTGAGCATAAACTCTGGGGCAAGTTTTGACTTAACCCTAAAATAGGGTTGGCGCAACAATGCGATCTCAGATTACTTAAACCACTCTTGAAATCTGCCTTCAAGCCTTAACTTTTTTTAAGCACCCCACCAGACCCCATTACAAAAGCCGAAAGTCCTGACTTCTATTCTTTGCAATGGCCCTGTCAAGAAAATTTCTGATGCCGGAAAATTTTAGCTGTATTTCTGAATTACCTGAGTATGGGGTTGACGCTACTCATCATGTGCAAATCCACTAAGTTGAGGGAAAGGAAAAAGAGGCAAAAAGCAAAGCAAGAAGAGTAAATGCAGAAAAATTCGACGCTGAAGTCCCTGGTGAATGATGAAAAAATACAAAACAAAGTCTGAGATTTTTTGAGTTCAAAATAGGGGCAATTTTGAAAAATGCGATCTTCGATGCAATGTCCTTGAAAGTTTTATTCTTTAACTATCGTTTTCAAGCTTCATTACAAGCTAACAAAGTCCATCGTTGACTTATTCCTTCATGACAATCCAAAGTGGGGATTATGCTCGTAAGAAATCCATCAATCATTTGTGATCATGGGAGTATAACCAATTTTCACAGGTTTAGCTATCGCTTCTACCCATGTTATTGCAAGCCTATAAAGCTTGTACATTGACTAAGGGTGACAAACTCTTTGCTTTCACTAAGATGTGATATTGAATAGAGTACATACATTTGGGGCACAAAATAAGACAAGTCTTGGCCTCCCATTTCCTTTAGTCACTTCCAAGTCAGAAATAACGCCCATTGGATTAGTCTTGAAAGATGGGCCAACCAGAAAGTGGTGACCTGTTATCCTAAGCACCGATGCTAAAAGTGAGGAAGAAATCTTCTTGAATTTGGTGTTATTCTAAGGAATTCATCATGAAATTTCTGCATGAGTGCAACTTGACGTTTAAAGTTTCTTCACATTGTTGTATATGTGCATTCTTTTCTAAATTTTAGAAAGTGCGGTTTTTCTTTGTTCAAATAAATGGGAAATCATCTGAACAAATTTTTGCAATCAAGGAAGCCCACACTGGGGCAAAAATTTTATTTGTGAGATTTCATGAAATAAGCCCACGCTGGGGCAAATTTTTTGTAATACATTTGAGATTTTTGTCCAAAAATCAAATAATAACATTTTTTCGAATCAATCCCGCAGCTCTTTTCATGGAATTTAAGTGCATGTCATGCTTTGTTAAGCCCCCTGTGCAGGTATTCATGATTCAAAATGATGAAAAGCATCCAGTGAGGCGGAAGGCCGATACTGCAAAGAGAAGCAAGAAGAAGGAGGAAAAATGGACCCGATACTGGGGCAAATTATGTTGGAAAAAATTCTCTCGGAAAAATCCGAAAGGAAGGGAAAAATCAGAAAGGTCAAAAATCAAAAAATCAAAGTTTAATTTCTTGTTTCTTGGCAAATCAAATTCAATTTCTTGTTCACAACATCACGTTGGGCCTGGACTTCGTGCCGCCAACTTCACAAGATCACGTTGGGCCTGGACTTCGTGCCGCCAATTTCACAAGATCCCGTTGGGTCTGGACTTCATGTCGCCGACTTCACAAGATCCCGTTGGAGCTGGGTTTCATCCCGCCAACCTCGGCAGAACTGGGTTCTATCCCGCTGACCGCTTATATCACGTTGGAGCTGGGTTTCATCCCGCCAACCTCGGCAGAACTGGGTTCTATCCCGCTGACCAATCAGCCACTAGAGCATGGGTTTGTCCCGCCAGAGAGCATTTCATTTACATCGCTACTGGAGCGTGGGTTAGTCCCGCCAGTAAGCATTTTCATTTTTACTGCCACTAGCCGTGGGTCAGTCCCACTAGTGAGCATTTCATTTGCATTTCATTTGCATCACTAACAAACATGGATCAGTCCCATTAACACTTCATTTCACTCCTTTCATTTGCATCACCAATAAACATGGGTCAATCCCACCAACATTCCATCTCACTTCAATTCATCCAATTTTAATTTCATGTTGGGGTCAGTCCCCTCGGGTCAGTCCCGTTTAAATTTCTGTTCGGGTCAGTCCCGTTTAAATTCTGTCCGGGTCAGTCCCGTTTAAATTTCTGTTCGGGTCAGTCCCGTTTTAAATCATGTTCGGGTCAGTCCCGTTTAATTTCTGTCGCAAGTCCCATTAAATTTCTGCTCGGGGTCAGTTCCCGTTTAAATTCTTCGGGGTCAGTCCCGTTTAAATTCTTGTTCGGGTCAGGTCCCGTTTAAATTTCTGTTCGGGTCAGTCCCGTTTTAAAAGTCCCTGTTTAATTTCTGTTCGGGTCAGTCCCGTTTTAATTTCCTGTTCGGGCCAGTCCCGTTTTTAAATTTCTTGTTCGGGCCAGTCCCGTTTTAAATTCCTGTTCGGGTCAGGTCAGTCCCGTTTAAATTCTGTTCGGGTCAGTCCCGTTTTAAATTCCTGTTCGGGTCAGTCCCGTTTAAATAGTCCCGTTTTTTAATTTTGTTCGGGTCAGTTCCTCGTTTCTGTTCGGGTCAGTCCCGTTTAAAATTCCTGTTCGGGTCAGTCCCGTTTTAAATTCTGTTCGGGTCAGTCCCGTTTTAAATTCTGTTCGGGTCAGTCCCGTTTAAATTTCTGTTCGGGTCAGTCCCGTTTAAATCCTGTTCGGGTCAGTCCCATTGTCAGTCCTCATTTCAGAAGCGTCCATTGCAGCCGAATAACACAGGTAAGTATTTGGTGTCTACTTCTTTGTCTCAAGTTTTTTCAAAACTCAGACAAAGAGGGGCAAACTGTAGACACCAAATTTTTGGTGTAATTAGATTTACTGTTTATTTTTAGTTTTTTTATTTGTCGTGATAGTTTTATTCGCTTTTTAGTTTTTAGTTTCTAGTTTTATTTTTATTTTAAGTTTTTAGCATAGAATTTCTTGGAAAAAGAAAAGAAAAAGAAAAAGCATTAAAAAATATGATTTAGTCGTTTGTAACTTAAATTCAATGCTTTCTTGAAAGTGAAAAAAGTGAAAAAAATGGAAAGTTGCATTTTGTTGTTTCTAGTTTATTTATTTTTATCCAATGTTAATTAAGTTGTTATTGTTATTATTATTATTATTATTATTATCAATTTTGTTTAATTAATTAATTAGTTGAAAAAAAGAGGTGTCGCATGCATGCTGCATTTTTTTGCAGTTTTGCAAGAAAGGACTAGACGGCTCCTTGGTTGCAAATATAGCAGGAACGGCTGGGTTTAGGTTTTGGTGGGGCTCCCATATAAAAGCAAAAAGGAAAAAGCAGCCGCAAGGGAGAGAGTAAGAGGATAGAAAAAACAGCTAAGAAAACAAGAAAGGGAACACAAGAGGAACGGCTGAACAGAAAAAGAGAGGTTCTTTGGGGACCGTAGGATGAAGGGTTTGGAGATGGGAGTTGCATTGGAGTAGTAGCCGCAAAGGGGAGGTTTTCGTCTGAGGGAATCAACAAAAGGAAAGGCTAAGAAGCAAGAAAATGGAGGAAGGTTTCGGCTGGGCTAACAGCTGAAGGAAAACAGAACAAGAACAAAGGAAGAAAAAGGAGCATCGAGCAAAGGTTGAGCAAAAGAAACCGAGGGCTGGACGGAAATAGAGGGGATAGTGGCGGCTGAGTTTGAAGGCGAAGAGCAAAAGAAAGAAACACAAGGAGAGACCGAGGGAGTCGTAGGAGGAGCCACTAGATCCGAGAAGGAGGAGGTTCAAGATTCCAAACCCAATCTCAGGTTTCTTCATCGGAGTCAGCGACTGTCTTCTTCATCGAACCCAAGTTTCAAGTCCAAAGGCGGAACAGGTAGTCTTCAACCCTTGTTCTTGCCTATTTTCTTTTCACATAGAATCTGGTTTGTGTAACCCGAGACCCTGGGCGTCTACTTGCGTTTGGATGTTGAGCTACTGGAGCAAAGTTTGATGCTTGGATGTATTGGGAGACAGTTCGTTGTCTTTCTTGCATCCATTTCCATTTCATCAACTAAAGTTGTTTCCTTTTTTGCTGCTTGCTATGTTGGGCATGGCCAGGGCTGATGGCATTTGTTTTATTACCATTTTTTTGTTTCTAAAATCTGGAGTCTGACCTGCATGATTCGCTTTGCTTGTGCACAATCTGGTTGGAAAATTCTGGGCAATGCATGATTTACGACTGAGTTTCTTTTGCTGCATTTTCTTTGTTGTTTCGGTTGGGATGGTCAGGAGATAGATTCATGTTTAAAGATGTCTGTGAGTTTAGTAAATAAATGGACAGATCAATGCAATGGTCCCAGCATGTAACCTACACTAGTTGAAGCTGCAAAATTCGAAGCAAATAAAGAAGTAAAAAGCTGCTGCATTTTTTCTTGCTGTTTTCTTTTCCATGGCTGTTCAAGTGAATCTTTACACTTAAATTGCATGTTAATTTGATGTTAAAGGGAAGAAATGGAATGGTTTGGCGTTGGGTTTGTGTGCTTGGGTCTAAAAATGTTTGAGCTATGGTCGATGGCTTGTTAAAAAAACAGATTTCTGGTTGCCGAAAGTTGCATGGAGCTGCATTAGCTTTCATGGCTTTGATTCATGTAACAGGCCACAAGAGCCTGGGTTTTATTCATCCAATTTTCTAGTTAAATCTTGTGCAAAAATGATTGACGAAGTTGCATGTTCTGGGATATAGACGAGTGTGGCTTTTTCTAAGCCTTAGCACGCTTGTATTCCCTCTATAAAAGGGCAAATTGAGTCACGATTTAGGTCTCCCCGTACCCAATATGCATGAATTCCCTAGGCTCATGCATTTTTAAATCCACTCTACCATTTTATATCCTCATCACACTTTCATTTTTCCTCCCATTTTGCACACGTGCACCTTTATGTTTCTTCACTTGCACACGAACACTTTTATCATCACTTGCACACATGCACTTCATATTATCATTTCACATACCGTACCTTGCCCACTCACGTGCACATTTTCATTTACATATTTATTGTTTTTTTATTACTTTTTCAAACTCATGTCCTCACATTGCATACATGCATTCCATTCATTTGCATCCCACTCGCATTATTCGTGACTTCTTCAAAGGATCGTTGTTGGGCTTCACAATTAATGTGATTGGCACCACTCAACCTTTGAAGAGAAATTTCCCCCAATACCCCTAGGTCTAGGGTTTGCATTCATGTAGTGCATCCAAATGTAATAAATTCTTTGGTTAAAACAAGAAAATCTTTGATTAAATCATGCAACTAGCCTTGGCTAGGTCAAAGGGGTGCCTTGGATTTTATCCTTGCCTTCCCCTTTGTCAAATGTGACTCCCGAACCTTTTTTTTGGTTTACGTGGACTAGGAGTCGTTTAAAAGGGGTTTCTTACTACTTTTTCCTATTTTTTCTTTAAAAATTCATTTTTTGGTGACTTGGTACACCTTAACTCATTACCAAGTGGCGACTCCAATTTTTATTTCAAAAACCCCTTTTAAACTATAATTTTGGGTCAAATCGTCGCATTCTCAACCCCCCATTTAGACCCATTTTTTTCCTTTTCACAATTCATTTTCCAATCACAAAAAATACATTTTTTAAACCATTTATTTATTTATCAAAAAATGGGGCGCGACAGTTGGCGACTCCACTGGGGAGATTCGAGAGTCCGAGCAAATTTGATTTAATCAACATTTTTCTTCTTTTAATCTTTTCATATATCACATTTGGGTGTTTAGGATTGTATTTTTCCTTTTATTAGGATTTTTCCATCTCACGTATACCAACTCCCTCACTTACTCATTTGGCGTATGATTGTTTTGATTGATGAATGGTTTATGTATGTCATTCCGCGCTTGACATTGCATTTGGGTGGGGGACATACCCTAGAGCCTTGTGTTGGGTTCTTGATCCCTCCCCTCCAAACGAGCACTAGCATACGCGCATACGCTTTAATTATTTTTACCCCTCATTTATTTTTCTTTTAGTGGCTTGTCACGCCACTCCACCCTATTAGGATTTTAGGCGACCCACTTGGACATTTGATCGTATCACGACGTGTGCGTAGCATGATCCGAGGGGTCACTCGATCTTCCGCTTTAAACTTTAGGTTGATAACCTATTAGTTTTAGTCGAAGGTTGAGGATTTTTTTTAGATTCGCCCAGACGGGTAGCCGTAACACGACGTGTGCGTAGCAACGTCTGGGGAATCCCTCGAGCCACCGACAAGGAACCTTGGGAGTGATGACCCTTGGTTTCCAAGTCTGAAGGCTCGGGGACCTATGACTTATCGAGTCTAGGTGCATTAGTGAACCCTAACCTCATGCATCCATTTTAGCTTGCCTAGGGTAGAGTCGACCTTACCCTATTAGGGACACTATTCACGAGGGGAGGGGTCCAACCCCTTTCTTCTTTTCATTGCTTTATTTCCTTGTGTTGATTTCGTTGCTACAATGTGTTATGTGTATTTATCGGCACCACCTAGCTCACCACCGTCTGAAATAGAAGATTGCGTCACATAATATCATAAACGGCTACTACTATACCTAAAACAAACTAAACGGCAAAATCGGCACATGCAAGTGCGGAAACGGCATACGGAAACGGAAATGGCGGCCTAGCCATTTTGACGTCAAAACTGTTTTGAACCTAATCGAAGATACGAGTGTTGGATCAAGGTACATGAGGTACCGTTGCGAATCTAAGAGAAAAGTCTATAACTTTCATGAAGACACCTAACTCCGGATCTGAACAGAGATGGGTCGAAAGTGCAGAAAACCGTTCCAGGAATTTGCACTCAGAGTAACGGACAGAGTATGTTTGCTGGACCATAACTCCCAGCTCACAAATAAAAATCAGGAAATTATAGAGGCATTAGAAAGCTGAGACATAAGGCTAAAACTTTGATGTTTTGGCCAAGACCTGAATCCACTCAGAACAGAACAAAAATTGAGTGTCAAAGTACCCGTCAGAACTGTCCTGATTCCAGGCAGTTCTGACGATCGATCTTGTTTTGGTCGTAACAGGAGCTACGGAACTCCGATTTCGACGCACTTTATACCGATTCGAAGCCAAAACCAGGATCTACATTTCTTATGAAGGAGTCAAAACCCAGATCGCACAGGATCAAAACCGAAAAAGTCACAGGCAGAAGCTAAACTAAAAAACGCACAGAATCTGATGGTCAAAACAGGCTTGAGTATTTCGTCTATAACTCAGGCTACGCTAATCCGATTGAGCTGAAATTTTACAGGCATATGAAGGACATATATGGCTACAACATTCATGATTTGAGGAACTTCTGAATCCGCACAGAACATCAAGAAAAATAAAGCCGAAGTTCGGATCCTGAACTGCCCTGATTTTCCAGTTTCGCCGGTTTTGCGCGCCACAACCGCACGGTCCGTTTCTATGGTTCTTATGCGAATTTTCTAACCAAATTGATCCCTAACAACCATACTTATATCAGTCTAAGAGTGGTCTAAAGTTCCTTCACAAGTTAGCCCAAGATCACCAAATACTAACCATAATCCTTAGTCTAGTTTTACTTGCACCATAGGACTTGTTCTAATCATCCAAACACACAAACCCTAACTCAATAGCCATAGGCTACACTAAACTAACCTAATGGAGTTTAGGGTTTCTTAACCCAAATCAGAATTTTACTAGAAGCCAACCAATCAAGTGAGGCAAATTATCAAACACAACCACTACAAGGCAATTGCTCAATCAAAACAACTAAGGAAAGCATTAAAGCAAGAAACCCAAATTTTTCTCTCTCTTGACCGAAATTTCCAGCAGCATAAATCACCAAATATTAACCATAAAACTTCAATAAAACATCAAATTCACCATATAAATCCATAATCACAACATACCACATCATTTCCATAGCTTAGAAAGTAAAACCCCAACATTTTAACTTTCAAAGAAGATGATTTACCTTTGATTCAAGCTTTGTAGATGATCACCCACAACAATCAAGTGCTCAAGTTGTTTCTCCAAGATCCAAACTCAAGATTGAAGAGCAAAAAATGATGCACCAAAGCAAGCTTTCCTTTTCTTTTTTTTTTCTTCCTCTCGGCTCTCACTCTCACTCTTTCTCTTTGTTTTGTTTTGTTTTGTTTTGTCTTGAGTAGCCTACAAGTCTTAAGGTAATAATAGTCAAGACCATAGGATATTTATTAAGCTTAGCCAATCACATAAAAGCTCCTCAATTGCACTTTTAACCCTTGCACTCCAACTTTCTCTTTCTTATACCTTTTCCCTCACACATTTGATAATCTTTCAATTAACTCCATAGGTCATAACTTAATCTAATCTAAAACATGTAATCATGCTTAATTACTTCACTAATCACTTTCTTATTTTAATCACCTATACTTAAACATACTTTCTCCATATATAAAACAATTAAACAACAACTTATATAATATGGGCAAAATTAGGGTTTTTAAACCCAACTTAAACTTTCTAATAAATCATAACACTAAAGGTTTACTAATCTAAGGTTTGTAAACTAAAACGAAATCCTATTTTTACTCGAGCCAAAACACACACTAGAATACCAAACAGGAATTATAACTTGAACCTACAAATAACACATAAACTGGGATTTAATCATAAGCAAAGTTAGGGTTTTCAATCTTAACCAAGATTAGAGTTTCTCCTTAGCCCTAAAACCTTATTTTAACCGCACAAAATAATGAATAACCCTATAATCAACTTACAAACGGACTGGGGCCTCACAATCTCCCCCACTTAGGACAATTTCGTCCTCGAAATTAATTCTTTGATCAAAGCATACCTTCGAAACCCGCCGAAGGATCAGTCACTTCGTGTTGACCCATTGCATACACTCTTGCTGGCCCCTTGGGTCGATTTTCCCCTGCATTCATCGGCTTAGTTGTGGTCCCTTCAGTCGGTGGCTTGGGTCCTTCCTTCTGCATTTTAGGGCACCGGGCAATCAGATGTTCGGTGCTACCACATTTGAAGCATTTTCGTACCGAACTATTTTTCCAGCAATTTTCATCGGTGTGATTGCCCCCACAAAACCCACAGGTTGGCTTAGCGGCCGTACCTGATCCTCCACGCTGAGCACTCCTCTGAGGCTCTTGCACTGTCTGACCTCGCCCTCGCCCAAAGCTATTCAGGGTTCTTGTAGGTCGCGGACCATCTGTACCTTTACTCGTCTTAGCAGGTGGCTCGTTTCGCGAGCTTTGTCCGACCGGGGAATCGTTCGAGTTGGATTGCCTCCTTTTCCGGTCATGAAAAGATTTAACTTGTCCCCTGGCAGTCTCAATCCGCTGTGCTTTTTCTAGCGCTTGGCTAAATGTGTTCAACTGAGCAGCTGCTAGTGCCTCCTGGATCTCCACATTTAAGCCTTGGGTAAAGTGGCGAATTCGCTTTTGCTCCGTCAGCACCAGCTCTGGAGCAAAACGGGAAAGTTTCGTAAACTGAGTTTCGTATTCCGCTACACTCGATGCCCCTTGACGTAAGCGGATGAAATCATCTTCCCGTTTTTCTTGCACAATGGGCGGCAGGTATTTTTCGTTAAATTCCCGTGTGAAGTTGATCCAGGTCCAAGGGGTCTGTTCGCGCTCCCACTTGACTTTAATCACGTTCCACCAGGCTCGGGCGGCCCCTTCAAATTGAAAAGCAGCAAAGGATATCTGTCGTTCTTCCGAGTACCTAAGCGCGGCAAAAATATCGAGCATACGGTCCATCCAACCCTCCGCTAGGTCAGGGTCGGGTCCACCTACAAACTTATGGGGCGCAAATTTTTGGAACCGTTCTAAAGCACGGTCCTCTCCTTCATGATTACCCGGATTATGTCCCGGATTATGTCCAGGATTCCCAGTACTGCTCCCCTGGCCTTGTTGATTTGACATTCGCTCTAATAGATCGGCCATCCGCTAGATGGCTGTAGCGACTTGATCTGGCTCTTGTCCTTGTTCCCTTTCAGGGCTTCGTGCTCGCCCTCTACCTCCACCTCGAGTACCGGAGGTCATTTAAATGCAAAAGTCTATAGATCGGAACATTACGTATACTTATTATCCAAGCTATGAGCAAAAATACGGACGTAAAGCGTATGCACAGAAGACACACAAAAGATAAGTTCAAAATGCTTTTCAAATATATACATATATTTACAAGGTCACATCAAAAAATTTACACATTACCGACCTCCAGTCGGTACAAAACCCAATGTACACATGAGCACTGGCTCCAAAATCTAGTCGGCCAACCAAATAACAAAAGAAAGCAGTCATGCTAGTTCTAACAAAAGTCATCCACTAGCTAAACAAAAGTACAAAAGCGACCCTAATCGCCTCTCCTAGGGCCCAGGTTCCCAACGGAACCTATCGTGTCCACCTCGTCCATCCTCTCTGGACCGGTGGCTCGTGGCGGTGCCTCTGCGGCTAGATCTAGTAGGAGCTCGCAGTCGACAGACATACTCCGGGCCCTATCCCTCAGCTGCCTCTTCATAGCGAAGAGGTGCTGATGTGTGTCCTGAAGCTGACGGTGCAAAGCGTCCGTCCTCTCTCTCTCCTCTCGGAGACCCTGCTCCAAATCCCTAATACGTATCGCCTGCCCAAGGCCAACCTCTCTAGCCTCGTCTAACTGTCTAAGCAGGCTGCGTCGCTCGTCGTCCACAGCCAGGACGACCTCGTCAGGGTAACAGTATGTGTACCAACATCCACAAGGTCGGTGCACCACCTGACCAAAAGGAGAGTATAAAGCGTAAGGCTCTCCCGGTCTCTGCCGATAGCGGATCGCCCGCTTACGCAGCACTCGATCCTCTACGCCTCTCGTACTCGGAAATCTCGGTCCCACGCCACTGGGTCCTGCACCACTCGAACTGCCCGGATACATACCTACAAAACATTAAGTCGTCAGTCAACCGGCATTTCAGCTTAAAATATATCATTCAACTTAAAAGGGTCACATATGCCTAGTGCCTATCGCGTATGTCCCACATGCCCAAGTCCTCTAACCTGGGCGCTC